>NC_087167.1:15992500-16045000 GCF_035594125.1 Scylla paramamosain
ATAGCAGTGGTGCGATTTGGTTGAAATAAAGGAGGGAAAGAAGAAGCAAAATTATTGGAGATGTTTTTGGCTAAGTGCCAGAAGTCACGAGGGGGTTAGATCCTCAAGGATTTTTACAATTTCTATAAATGAAGGAGTTTTCGTCTAGTTGGAGAACAGACTTGGTATGATTACAGGCGGAAATATAAGGCACATGAGATTTTGGTGATGGAAGGCTCAAGTACCTTTTCTGGGCCACCTCTATATCATGTTCAGCACGAGAACAGGCTGCGTTAAACCAAGGTTTGGAAGGGTTAGATCGAGAAAAAGAGTGAGGAATGTATGCCTCCATGCTAGACAGTATCACCTCTGTTATGCGCTCGTCACACAAAGACGGGTTTGTACCACTACTACTACCACTATTACTGCTACTATTAGTACTACTACTACAACTACTACTACTACTATTACCACTACTACTACTACTACTACTACTACTACTACTACTACTACTACTACTACTACTGCTCCTGCTGCTGCTGCTGCTGCTGCTGCTGCTGCTGCTACCACTATTACTATTAATATCGATAATAATAATAATAATAATAATAATAATAATAATAATAATAATAATAATAATAATAATAATAATAATAATGATAATAATAATAGTAATAATAATAATAATAATAATAATAATAATAATAATAATAATAATAATAATAATAATAATAGTAATAATACTTTTTTCAAGATTCCTACCAGAACCATAGACAAAAAGAAAATGTTGATATATATATATATATATATATATATATATATATATATATATATATATATATATATATATATATATATATATATATATATATATATATATATATATATATATATATATATATATATATATATGCACTTCCTGACGTAAAATATTCCACAGTGATGATTAATCCTGTACTCCCATCACCCTCTCGCCAGCCCGGAATATTATAAAGCCGGTTTTTCAGCAAGAACCAGCCGGCCTTTCGCCCCCGCGCTGCTATGCTCGTTATCCACCACGTTTTCAATATTGGCCTACTACGTGCATATATATATATATATATATATATATATATATATATATATATATATATATATATATATATATATATATATATATATATATATATATATATATATATATATATATATATATATATATATATATATAATTTTTTTTTTCACTTATTAGGTTTAGCAGAGCCTTGCACACATTTCCTGGTGTAAGGGAAAAGGAAGGGGCAAAGGCGTGGATGTGGAGAGGGAGAGGGAGGGGAAAGGAGAGGGATGGGGAGAGGGAGGGGCTGGGTGGGGGGAAAGTGCCAGGAAAGGGGAGGGAACCATTAATTCATTATGTGTTTTAGTGGTTTTGGTGATTCAAGCCATGTATATATTATGATACATGTGCCTTTCTTTCTCTCCTTCCCAAATTTTCTTTTGTTCTTTTCCACGGATGTTTCATTAAATTTGATGCCGAATTCATGAGGGTTTTTTTTGTCTTTTTTTTTTTTTGTTTTTTATATGAATAATTTTCCTGTGTCTTCTTTTTTTCCTGCATATATCAATTTACATTTTTACTTTCACACTCATTAGTCCTCCGGTTGTATTCTGTTCCATTTTATATAATTCCCTCCTCGCTCCTTTCATTCTTTCTCTCCTCTTTGACACGCGGCTTGTCTTCGTTCATAATTCCTTTACCTTTCCACTTCCTACCCACACATTTCTTTCTCTCACCCAGCTTCTCCCCTCCTCCTCCTCTTCCGCCTCCTCTTCCTCCTCACCCACCTCCTCCTCTCCCTCTTTCTCCATCTCTTCCTCCTCCTCCTGCACCTTCCGCTTCTTTTCTCGTCTTTTCTCTGCTATGGTGTATACATTCCTCAAACTCTAATCACTTAACTAATGTTTTTTTTTTCAGTTTATTTTGTTATTATTTTTTTTTTTTTTTCAGTTTAGCCCTTCCAGTATTCTTGCGTAACCTTTTGTACTATTCTCTTTGGGGACCATCATTCTGTGGGTCACTTATTTACCGACGTTTGTTTGTTCCCTTGGTCAGATCTCTTACACATAATAAGTGGATAAATGAATAAATAACACCATATACGTAGTATCAATACCAACAGTCATTTCCCAAAGGTACATATAAGTTTTGCGTCTCTACTTTTCTAAAATAACCAGTGCTACTTATATTTTCACAAGCGGTTCCATCCCTACCATCTTCCCGCGGACATCTCTTATCAGTCTCCTGCCCTCCCCTATCCACGCCACCCTGCCTCGCCTCGCCTCGCCTCTCCTCTTAACAGTATTTCACATTTCTCTCGTTACTGAGGTCGTCTCCAGCTCCTTTTACAGCAACCTGTTTGTCTGAGTTTACCGAAGCGTGTTGAAAATTTGAGCCTCTCTGTCCTGAACGTGAGGTGTGAGGAGGAAATGAAGAAGGAAGCAATGAAATACAGAAAGAATAGGAAACCGAAGCTGGAAGAAAAGGAGGAATACAAAGGAATACAAAGGAAGTTCAAACAGCAACAGAAACCGAGTTCCTTACTAGGCTGTTTGGGTAACTATTTTACTTTACCTACTAGGTTGTTTGGGTAACTATTTTACTTTACCTATTAGTGGGAGAGAGAGTATAGAAAGAAAAACAAAGAATTTGAAAGGCACGTAAGAAAGAGATGATGTCTACTTCCATCACATCTAGTCTACATACAGTCCTATCGTTTGCGTTACCTGATGAGATACTTCCTCTGCTTTAAATTTGATTAAGTAGGATACATTTTAACTAAATGACTATAGTGATGAGTTAGTTACTCTGCAAGGGCTTGATTCCTTTTACCGTTACTGTGATGGGATCAGCAGTAACTTGCTAAGGAACCTAGACATCACTAAGGTCTCTTTAATCTGATTAATTTTCTTTGTTACATAACAATTGTTTCCCTTCCTTAGTGAAATATACACTCATCAGATGACAGATAGCACGGAGTGAACGTGTTCGTTATTCAAAACATAAACAATAGCAACCGGGGATTAGTTTCTAGAAACTTGTCAAGACGGGTTTTAAATTAATCAACAGTATCTAAGTTAACGACGCTTGATGAAAGACAATTCCAGTTATTCATTACACGACTAAAGAAAAATGTCTGGGTTCATTTGTTTGAAATCGCTTACATTTTACTTTGAAGCTATTGTTTCTTGTAACATTTGTTTGGTTGACAGTTCGGTAGCGTGCAGGTCTCATATTTGTCGATCCCTCAAAAAAATTTATAAATCAATATCAGGTCCCTTCTTAATCTGCATTTTGATAGGGAAAATAGACTTATTTTTAAGGCGTTACGCATAGGGTTTATTACGTAATCTTGAGATAATTTGTTACTCTACGTTGTATTTTTTTTCTAATTTATTAATATCCTTTTTGTAACAAGGTGACCAAAATTGTACATTGTATTCAAAATGAGGACGTACGAGTGATTTGAAAGTTAAAGATCTTCCTATGAGGCCTATTAAGAGAAGGAGGAGGAGGAGGAGATTGTCTGTTCGTGACATCACTATGGGAAACGGCCAAGAACCTTAACCAAAATTACCACCAAGATGCCGTGTCTCAAGCGAATAAATAGCAACAGTATCATGCAGGTGGACCCGAAGCTGCTCGCCGCGTACGTAGGGCACCCAAGGAGGTTTAATAAACCTCACTGAGTCTTGCCCAAGTCGAAAGGTACGAGGCATGCATGTACAAGGGCGACAGAGAGGAGGAGGAGGAGGAGGAGAAGGGTTTGTTAATGGTATAGTGAATGTGCAGACTAAATTAAACAATATGTGACACTGAAAAATATTTACACCAAGTCTCTCTTTCCCTCTCGCACTCACTAAATAACTAAAACTTACAGCGAACGTTACTAAAAATTCTCCTGTGACTAAGATCAATCAGAGCATTGGGTAGAAGAGGGCAGTGTCCACCAACTAGCACTGGAATACATACAGTACACCTTCATGGCAACGTTTATAAAATACAGAAACTACACCCTCACAGCAACACCTATGTGCGCTGTAATGCAGTATATGCAGTCTGTTGCGGCCGCGTGTAATTTGTAATGCCATGAAAACAAATATGAAGTGATGATCTTTTATGATGATTATGGTGATGATGGTAATGATGATGTGAAAGAAGAAGAGGAGGAGAAGGAGGAGAGCTAAAAAGGAATAAAAAAAAAGATAAGCAACATACCTCAAGATCCTTATTAGTAGGCTGTTAGTGTAAGTAACCACTAGACAGAAGGAATATATGCTAAGGAATATACAAACGAAGTCCAAACAGCAACAGACCCTGAAGTCCTTACTAGACTGTTTGGGTAACTATTCTACTCAAACTATTAGTGAGAGAGACAGGATAGCATAAAAGAAGGCTCCTCCCCAATCCCACATCCCTTTAGCCGAAGCTGGCCGAAAAAAGGAAATGGTACCATGTTGTATACAAAACAACATGGAATTTGAGAGGAAAGTAAGATGAGGTCTACTTCTACTACATATAATCTACGTACAATCTTAATATTTGTGTCATCTGATGAGTTGCTTCCTCTACTTTAAAATTTTGATTCACTGTAGTACATTTAACCAGATGACTATAGTGATGGGTTGGTTGTTTTGCGAGGACTTGATTCCTTTTACCATTACAGTGACGGGGTGAACAGTCAGTCGCCGAGGAGCAAACCATCACTAAGGTCTCTTTAATCTGATTCATTATCTTTGTTACATAATAACTGTTTCCCTTCCTTAGTGAAATATATACCCATCACATGACAGAGAGTACGGTGTGAAAGTGTTTGTTATTCAAACATGATCATTGACAACCGGGATCAGTTTCTAGAAAATGTCTGGCTTCATTTGTTTGAAATCGCTTACCTATTATTTTGAAGCCGTTATTTCTTGTAACAATAGATAGGGACAATAGTTCTTAAAGGCGTTCCTCGTAAGGTTTATTGCGAAGCCTTGGGATCTTTTTTGTTACTCTACGTTATATATATTTTTTTTTTCTAATTTTTCAATAGATTTTTTTGTAGTAGAGTGACCAAAACTGTACATTGAGCTCAAGATGAGGACGTACGAGTGAGCTGCACAAAGTCAGAACGTTTTTCTCAGATTTGAAGGTGAAAAATCTTCCTATGAAGTCTATTAATTTACTGGCAATTTTAATGACTTCAGCGCAATGCTTGCTTGGGTTAAGACCTGTTGTCATTAAGACTCCCAAGTCTTTTTTTCAACATCCACACTTTTTATGGATGTATTACACCTTTTATAATTATCCTTCGGATCATTAATTCCAATATGTAATACGTGGCATTTATCAAAATTAAAGTTCATAAGTCACTTTTCAGACCATTCAATGAGACTGTTTATGTCTTTTTGCAAAATTTGACGTTGGTTTGGGGAGTCAGCCTTGTTGGCAATTTTAGTATCGTCTGCGAATTTTGACAATTTACTTATGATCCTTTTTGTCTATGTCATTAATATATATTATGAAGAGGATCGGCCCTAAGACTGATCCTTGAGGAACGTCACTACTTACATTGATCCAATTTGAAGATTTACCGTTAATTACTACTCGCCGTTTGCTGTCTGTCAACCAATCCTGACTCTGGTATCATACATATTATACACGTCGTGGAAAAAAATCCAGTAAATTCGTTAGACATGAACATTGAGTGTCCTTTATAATATTGTTATTTTCCAGGAATTCTTTTGTTTTATCCCGCATCATTGATTCCATAAGCATCCACTACAGGTGTGAAGCTTATGGGACGGTAATTACGAAGTTGAGATTTATCACCTTTTTTAAAGATAGGTGTAACATTTTCTAGTTTCCATTCGTCCGGGACTTGTCGAGTATTTAATGATCTGTTGAATAATATGGATAGATTCTTGGCAGGTTCGTTTTTAGCCTCCTTCAATATTCGAGGGAAAATTCTATCCGGTCTTGGTGTTTTGTTTATTTTAATTTTATTGATAGCGTCTATTTTACTTTATTCTATTTTATTATTCTTTTTTCCTGGAAACTACACGTGTTGTTATTTAAGGTTTCAGTGGATGGTAGATATTCAGATTTTTTTTTTTCCTTAGTGAGTCATTTAGATTTTCAGCCATCTGGATTTCATTGTCAGTGTGTTTGCATTTTTTAAGACAAGATGGTCGATTGCAAAGGTTAATGTTTTTTTTTTTTTTCTAATGTAACTGAAGAATGCCTTGGGAGGAGGAGGAGGAAGAGGAGGGGAGAAGAGAAGGCGATATGATTTTTATTACTACCTAAACACTAAATAGTTAGCAAGGATACTGATAAATTAGTCAAGGGTTGAATACCTACTACCAAGACAAATGTACGAAAGAGATAAATGTGAAGGAACATGTTAAGTCTAAGACGATAACTGGGGACACTTCGCCGACGTATCTCAACTATTTCCAGAAGGCTCACATTGAGGTTAAAGTTATACGGGTTTTCAGGAATGTTTTTTTTTTTTTTTTTCATATCGCTAGTGACGCATTAACAAGATTTCTACATTATCATTAGGAAAAAACACGGATGAAAACCCGGCTAACCATCTCTGTGGCCTTTGAAAACCGTCATAAGAGAGCAAATCATTTAAGAATTGGATACAATGTGCAGTGGTGAGTAGCAAGCGAGGATGACGGTCGAACATGACAGAAAGTGACGCATTCAAACTCGATACAACTAGATTTTATAAAGAAGGAGGAAGAAGTTCGTTTTCAAACAGGGTGGCCGAGAACTGAAATAGACTCGTGTTTGATGTTGGTAGCGTACAGTCAATAAGAAGCTTTAGGAGGTTGATCAAAGTTATGGATGGAGATTGACGTAGATAGGTAATCGGGATAAAGTGTATTAGTGTAAAGTACATTAGTATTAGCGTAGCTCTACTCACTTCATTTTTTTTTTCTTCTTCATTTTACCCTTAAAATCGTTAAGGAAAATAAGGTAATATTCGTAAAAATCCTAACTTAAACATAACGCAATAAGAAAAAAATAAATATGTAAGCGACTACACACATAATGCACACCATCATTAATTAAGTCTCATGGAGCAGAACAGAACTCACTCCGCCTATTTATAAAATTAAAAAAAAAAAAAAAACAACGCCTTCACTACAAGAGATTCTGGGAAACCACGTGTGTTTACAGAAAACTGAGCTAATCTTGGATCGTTTACTTAGCTCAGCATAGAACTCGACTGACTTTTTTAGATGAACCAGTCACAACTTTGCTATCTCCCAACAACGTCTTCCTGAGCCATAAAAAGCCGAGGAGTCACGCGATCACACGGGCGAGGCAAGGTAATGGTGGTGGTGGTGGTGGTGCCTAACAGAGGAACGTCAATTATTGTTCTTCAAGCTGAGTCACCCGCAACGCCCACGCCCGTCCCACGCCCGCCCACGCCCACCACCACACAATACAGGGATGATGGCACGTGGACCTTCCTTACCGTAGCCATCTAAGGGAAAGAGGGAGAGAGAGAGGGGTGGGGGTGGGAAACGGTGTCTATTGTGTTCAGTGCCACCTACAGTTTTCTTCCGAGTAATGAGTGAAGGGAGAGTCATGGGCGCGAGCAGAGGCGAGGCAGTGGGTTGGGAATTAAGAATGTGGCAGAAAATAGGAAACAAGCAGGTTTGAAAGAAAACGTGTTAGTGGGCGGACACAATGAGAGGGGAAGGTAAAGGATGGTAAATTGGATGGGTTGGAGGTGCAGATAATTGAATATAAAAGCAAAAATATATGGTGATTACCACAAGGGATACGTGTAAACTCAATAAAAAAAAAAAGAATGCTACAGGGAGGAAAATCTAATGAGTAAAGGATATGAAGGGGACGCAACGCACTGACAACTAAAGGAATTTAATTAGAAGGAAAGGAAAAGAAGAAGAGAAGAATAAAGCAGGAGGGAAGAGAAGTAAAGGAGTATAACGTATCGAACAGGATTAGCGTATTAAGAATAGGCATGAATGAGAACTAGTAATCGAAATATCTCAACTTGTAAGGTTCCCTGCCACGCTGAAACTGACAACTAAAGAAAGGAGGAGAAGAATAAAACCCGAGATAGAGGAAAAGTAAAAAGTAGTAGGATGTATAGAGTAGGGTTAGTGTGTAAGAGTAAGCATGAGTTAAAAGAGAATGGGAATAACAATGTCCCACGCGGAATGGTCAATAACCTTAGTCGAAAAGTAATGCGACTGAGAATATTATGGCTATCAGTCGTTCTCATATGGAATGGAAGTATTTCAGCTTGCAAAATTTCCTGTCATGTTGACAAATTCACGCACTTTCGCAATGTTGGTCAGTGATTTGCGGCGAACAAAGTTTTCTCACTGGTAAAAGTTATCTGCGTACTGTGCATCATGGCTGGCATTTCTACTCAATAATCCCAAGTCTTGTAAAAAAAATAACAATAAATAAATAAATAAAATAAATCAATAAATCAATAAATAAATAGATAAATATTTTTTTTAAACCAACTCATCTTCGTTCTCCTCCCCCTTTTTATTTATTATTTTACAATATATTTATTTGTTTATTTATTCATTCATTATTCTTATTTATTTATTTATTTATTTTTTTCCTCTTTTTTACAAAGGGGGAAAGCAAAACTTTTACCTCGGTGTCTAATCTCGATAGCTAAGTTATTAGGGTTTTTAAGAGAGTTTGGAAGGCCTCAGTGATAATTCAACACGGCTTCTAAGTTGCTGATTAGGAAAAAACACCTAAGGGAACCCGACTAATAAACTCTGATTTGAAAATACGTAGTCTTAAGGAGAGCCCCATGCGTTTAACACAAGTTTTCAGTTATCAAATATGAAGTCACTCCCTTAGCACCATCCAATGACCTGAGGCTGTGGTAGCAGTAACACTCCCTTACCCCGGACTGATTACTCAAGAGTTACAGTATTTCCAATTGGATCTGGCACTCGTATGCTGGAGAAAATTTTGAGGTCCACAATTCGTCAGAGGAGGTTGTGACTTTGAATTTCACATGTATACACTTGGCGAAGGAGGAATCTTGAGCAAGAATGTGTCCCTCTGAGAATGAACCAATGCGTTAACTTTTGATTCAGCAG
Organism: Scylla paramamosain; assembly: GCF_035594125.1. Lineage (NCBI taxonomy): Eukaryota > Metazoa > Arthropoda > Malacostraca > Decapoda > Portunidae > Scylla > Scylla paramamosain. The sequence goes on from NC_087167.1 coordinate 16,001,624, forward strand.
ACTCAGCTGACTCGGCCCAGGTTGTAAAGGAAAGAAAAGTTTTGGCGAGGAAAAATAAGGGACTTGTAACTGTTAAGTTAGTGTGATAGGCCCAACTTCACTGTGATAATGTAACCGAATATGACCTTGAAGGGAAGATAAGAAAGAATTCGTTATCTATATCAAGGCATTTTAATCTGGGTGTTCTGCCGAAGTTCCGTTAAAACAAATATAGCTTTCTCTTAGAAATAATAAATAAATATTTATGTTCAAATTAAATGCACTTAGAACTATTTTTTCCACATTTTATAAGATTCAGACCTTGAAAAAAAAATAAAATGTTCATATTTTTTTCTTTCAGTGTTCAATAAATTAAACGAAAGAAATAAAATCCATTGTGATCAGAAACTCCGTTTTTTTTTTTTTTTCAATCTCAGTATTACATGCACAAACTGCATCACGGTATAGTTTCCATTAAAGCAAAACCAAGGACATAAACAAATACTCTGTGTTCATATTCATTGAGCAAAACTGTGGCTGGCACCGTCAACTAAGAAATCGGTGTTTTCTATTACTGACCAAAATATCGTAACAAAAGATATCCACATAACTTATGTCCTCCTTAGGGTGCAAGTGGTACATACCTCCAGAAGTGTACGGGTTTCCTTGCTGCACACCTGAACACACACCATCAGAGTCGAGAAGCCATCACAGGGCGGCACGGACACAGAGTGAGTTCGTGTTTTGTTTACGTTTCGGCTGAGAATCGACGGTGTGGCATCGCCTTGCAGGCAAATGAATACCCCAGAATCGGCGCCCCACATTTTGATTACAATTCCTCTTCACTACAGCATCCTTGGCCATAATAAAATGCTCGAGAGAGAATCCACAACACACAGAGGTACACTACGGGATCTACGGCCGGGAGTCAGAGTTGCATTACTTCGATTCTCGTTTTCGAACCCGCTCAGTACTGATTCATTACGGAAAGATTCAAGGAGGGGATTTATATTTCTAAAAATAGTATTCCATTGTTAATTGCATTGTTTGCCAATATCCGTACGTGTTTTGTATACGGATGAACATGGTGAACTTGTAACATTTGTGTACGGATGACTACAGTTAATTGATAACATTTAAGCATCCTTGTCTCACTCCTCTATAAATTATGAAGCTTTTTTTTATTTATATTCATTTCAAGAAATACATTTTTCATTTCTATGAAGTGATTCTTTTCCACGTAGTAACTTTCCATATTATCTATGTAAGGGGGACGCTGGCCAAGGGCTACAAAAAAAAAAAAAAATCCACTGCCGGTCTCTAAAGCAAAGGCCCAGATAATGTTCCCTACATTGCAACAGTTCATTTTCCCCTTCGTATGCTGGGAATATTGACTTTTGTCCAACTTTCAGGAATACAACTTCCCATTCCTGGAGACTAGCCGGTATTAGGAGACATTATTCAACTGTAAAATCTTGATATTTCAACATTTCATGTATGATGCCATATTTGCTCCTTTTCCTCTGTTCACGGATTTCTAATTGTTGCTGCAGCATCCCTCCGTCCTTTCAGTAACAGCATGCACATGTTCACTCAGCCAGCCTTCCTCAATCCTATCCATGTCATTAAAATATGCCTTTTCTTTTGTGATTTTCTTAATGTATTGAGTCCATCCTCTTTTTACAACTTTTCTTTGTATTTTCCATTTTACTTCATTTCCTCGTTTCATTATTTCTCCCTTTCCCTATCTGCCTCCAGTGTAATGTCATTTTTTTTTTTTTCAGCCTTTGAACACCTTTCTCTTACGGTCTTCATTCACTAAGTATACATTTCATTCTCCCATATCATCTCAGTTAGCCCCAAACTATCCATCTCTAGTCCCATTCATATTGACATTGTTAACCTTCTTTATATCTTTATATATTTCATTAGCATATTATCAATTCCTATTGAACTTTCTCTCCAAGATTTTTGCTTGTACTGTTCCTCTTCCAGAAGCTAACTCACTAAAATATCTTTCATGCACTGAACTGTTCTCTACTTTATAGTCTGAATGAAACCATGCACGTTTTGTACTATTCTGTTTAGATTCAGTCATCTGGATTCTTTGTATCTCACAGTCACCTATTAAATCTCTCTCTCTCTCTCTCTCTCTCTCTCTCTCTCTCGTAAACTTGACAACTATTTTGTGAAGGAAGCAAAAATGGTTAATAAAGTAACAGTTTGCAAACAAAAATATTTTTTGAACTTTTGTACATAATTTTCAACTTACATCATCTTAATTACAGTTCAGTCCTAGACATATGATGCACACCAACCACGTGTCCAACAGCCAAAGTCCTACACTGAAAATCTAGAGCACATATCTATGAAGAAATGTATAAAGACTGCCTCATGTAGTAAATCTGAACTGAACATTGTATATTTTCTGAACATGTAGTATCTTTAATTTCTGAAAAGAAGAAGTTTGTGTTCAAATTTCCTGCAGGTGAGACAGAACACTAATAGATGGTTTGCATGGTGTAACAATAAGTGCTAATTTTAAAATAATTAGTCTTATTGGAGAGGGGATGAAAGGAAGACCTAGGAAAATGTAAGAAAATCCTAAGATTTACAATGGATAACCATTTAACAAAGAATACAGACACATTCTTACACCAACCCTCATTTACAAATCTCTGCATTTCTAAATATTCAGTTATTACGTACATTACCAAATATCTCTGCTCAGCATATAAGAACTAAAGATAAGATGTGTTGGAGGGCATTAACTTCAAGACACTGTAGTATCAATATTGTGGATTGTGACAAAATGGTAACTTGGATACCATTTGCATGGCTTTGATGCCCAACATTTCATGGGTAATTTCAGCAATTTATTGTAGATGTTTGCTTATCTTACAGAAATTATCCTCACTTCATACAGGAAAGCACTCAATGAAAAAGTTATATAAATTGCTGAGTATGTAACTGCAGGTCCACTGATTCTATTCAGCAGAGCTTTATACAAAAATATTGTAAATTTTGAACAAAGCATCATTTATCTTTAACAGGAGCTCTACAGAGACCTTTTCTTCCCCTAATTACCACCAATCACTTTGGCACAAGTTTCAAGGATATATATACTGTACAATGATCTCCACACCTAGTCTGCTCAAATTAATGTTACTTCCTATTTACAATATGATTTTCAGCTACTGACATATAATATCTACACACACTCATGGCATGTATATAATACAGCCAGTACAACAGAAATATTTTCAGAGAAAATAATATCCACACATGAAAAAGGTCAATTATTGATTTTCTTTATTACAGCAGCAGTAAGAAGTGGATATGAAAGACTCAAGTGAGAATATATTACTTTCCAATAGTTTGAACTTTAATCAGTATCAAATTTTGTGAACATAATCTAGAAGTATCCAATAAGAGCATAAATATAGACAAGTAAAAATAATAATAATATTAAACATATGAAACAAAACACAAAAATAAAAAGGATAGCACGCACTATCATGGTAGTGAAATGGGAGCCTTCTGGTGAGGAATTGCACATGGTCTGTCAAGTTAACAATAGTAATAATGCAAAGCAACATCAAAGTTTGCAACAGGTGTTGAATAACATTAATAAATTCTTTTAAAAATAACTTTGTACAAGCTTACAGCTGAGGACTAGACATAGCAGGTTGTTATGTAAGGGCAAAACACCTTTTTATATGAAAATAATGATGTTCTGAATATTTGTAGCATTGTTAATGCTCCACATATAATTTTGCTTGTGTCTGGTACATGTAACACAACATCACACTTCTATAAACACCAAAGTTGTGTGATTAAGCTAGTATGATCTACCACTGATTTTACTCCTCAATTCACTTAGTCACTATCAATCTATCCAGCAATACCAGTAAAGACCAATCACTGGAAAACATAATTAAGATACACTCAGGCAGTCTGTCAGGGGATGGATATTGGTGTGCTGCCCTCTTATGCCTTCTGCACACAATGACTGGCATTATGTATTCATAAACTGTGCTGCAAGTATCCTCATGTTATATCTTACTCATACTCTCATAACCTAAGACATAAACATCCATTTGTTTTTTTATACTATTCTACATTAACAGTATACATATTTATGTGTTAGGTTTTTTTTATCATATTTTCCTAAATCCTTCAGGTTTCTGTCCACATAAAGCAGTAAGACATGAGACTTTTACAGTTATATAAAAAATTCCTTAGTTCTAAATAAAAACAGTAATAACCATGCGTCAAGCTTCAATCTACATACTTCTTCCAGAAAACTGCTTCAGTGATATTATAATTCACCTTTTTTCAAGAAAAATTAATACATACAACACAACCCTTCCTTTAATGCATAATTCTATTGAAGCTAATAAATAACACTCAAGACACATGTGCCTGAGCACACAGTGTTGTATCACAGGGTAGTGTTTTAAGATGCACTGTATTGTAAGCTGACTTTCACTATGGATCGGTTTAATTTTGCCCCACTGGATGAGGCAGAGCACTGGAAAATGTTCATCTAATGAATGCATTTCACTAATATGTACGTATGTACAGAATACCTTCAGTTGGACACCAATTTTGATTATATGGACATGATGTAAGAGGCAAGCAGTTCTATGGTATGTGAGCAATGACAGTTTTAGTAGCATTATGGGAAGTAAGCTAAAATATATAAATCTTGGGCTATATATATATATATATATATATATATATATATATATATATATATATATATATATATATATATATATATATATATATATATATATATATATATATATATATATATATATATATATATATATATATATATATATATATATATATATATATATATATATATATATATATATATATATATGGTTGATTGGATAACAAGTAATGGACATGCAAAAAACATATTTCCAACACACCCCACTTTCTTGTGTCTCTACATGCCACCAGATATCCTCTTAGTGAGCCTTTGTACAGGAAATAGTATTAATTACAAAACAAGTGCATGATTATTCAAATAACCCTTACTTCTTGATACATATAATAACATTTTTTTCCACAATGCAAGACATATAAAGCAATTGTTAAAGGATCTTTTGCTGCAGTGGAGAGGAAAACGCATAATGGTTTACATCAGTCACTCCACTCCCTACTCTTATGAGTACAACTCACATAATAAACATAAAAGACAGCACTGAACCCATAAATCTCTCTTCTATACAGAAACTGAGTATTCAAAATGAGATATATTGAGCATTCAAAAATGTGGCATAAACTCTCAACACACTGTCAACTATACTTGGCACTGAGCAGAGGAGACATTCCACACTGGATAACCTCCCCGACTTCATGTGCAGGATCGCCCTTAACACCTGTCATCCTGTTCATCCTATGTAGTAGTGGTTCACTTTCATGTACCAGCAGAACAATGCTTCAAAACAATGGAGCTTACCATAAAACTGACCATCAATTAAAAAATATTTGGCAATGCTTGCATAACTTTCAAGAGGCACAATTCTAAGATCTTTGGAGAGGCTTCAGAGCTTCTAAAGTATATTAATTAATAATGCACTCTGTAAAATAATAAAAGTAACAACAAACTAGATGTGAATGAAAGACTGTCCAAATATAAAATTTTGTTAAGAGCATTGTTACATTAAATTTGAAAAATATTTCTGTGCATATATATATATATATATATATATATATATATATATATATATATATGCTACAAAGTGAGAGCAATATTTTCTATGGAATTATGTAATTAAATAAATCATAAATTCCTCTAGTAGTTCATCTACTAGATATCATGGCACATAAATTTCAAAATACCATTAAGTAACTTTACCTGGTCAGTTTTGACACTAACCTCGCACTGGAACCTTAGATTGTGAATGCATCACTTTCTACTGGCACAAAACCAACTATTGGGAATATGTCTTTGTACTTTCTAAAAGTGTACCACGATGATCAAAAAAAAAAAAAAAAAAAAAAAAAAAAAAAAAAAAAAAAAAAAGGATGATAAATGATGTGAAGCTGGCCCATCTTCCACTATGCACCTTTCACATGGTCAGTGAGGTAACATTTACACTGCTCACTTTTCAGCTTAAAAATAATACAACAAATCAGTGGCACTGGCAAACACTTGCTAACAAGAGCCAGAGTCCATTCATCAGCATTAGTATGATTTTATTTTTTTGCAGTATGCATAATTTTGCAGTAATTTAAAATGACATCTCAAAGCATGTGTGTAATAACTTGTAATGTACAAAATAAGTTTTAAAAACTGTTAAAACTTATTTGGGAAAGTGGAAGAGAAGTTATTTATCAATAACTGTTACAATACAGTTTAATATTGGACAAACTTCACACCATTGAGGGCTTGTGATGAGGTGAGTAAACTACAGAGTGAGGCTCATAACTACGTGTTAGGAGCTTCTTAGGAGACATAACAAGAGGATCATGAAAAGTTAACGTTTCTTGGGATACATTGCCTGACGCATAACCTGAGCTCTGCTTTGACAGAGAGTGGCCTGATGGGGCAAACTGATTGCTCCCTCTGTTGTTATTTGTTTCGGAGCTGTTTGGCCTAATTGGTTGTATGACTCGACCTCTGGAGCCTTCAACGGGAGCAGACAGTACATCTCTTGTCTCTTCTGGAGTCATGGGATGTATAATGGGATGAGCCCATTGTCCATCTGGAGTGTCCCCTAGAGTGACATAGTCAGTTGTTTTACTTGGTTCCTTTTTAGGAGACACCACTGATTCTGCCATCGCACAAGTAACATAAGGAGATTTATATACAGGAGGCCTCATTGCTAAGGCATTGGGCATGGGCATATGTTGAGTTGCACTAACATATCCAAGGGAGTTTGGAGGTGGGTCAGGTGATCCACGTGCACCCAGTTTGCAGTAGGCACCTGGAGGTAGGTCTTGATCAGGTGTGGTTAGTGGTTTACTGATATTCATTGGTAGTGAAGGAAGAGATGGTTGCCTCTTCATTAGATTCATGGCATCACCCACTGCTACATATCCTTGTGCACCAGGCACAGCCTGTCCACCATCTTCAGCTTGAGAAACTGCTACATAGCCAGTGTTTAGCCATGGTAAGGACTGAGCTTTTGAATAAGGTGAGAAATCAGATGTCTTTTTGTATGGCATGTAGTGGCGTGAGTATGCCAACAAGTCACCCGGTCGACGCTCATGAGGAAGAACTAGGTTTCCTAAGTCGTCCAGGGGTAAGCTCAACCCTTCACTCTCATTGGTTGGCATACTAATATATCCAGTTGAAGTGCGTCGGCCTCCCATGGGCACCTCTTGCAGTGGTTCCAGACCAAGGCTTGGGTTTGATTGCCGCAAGGACACTCCATCTACTGCTGATACTGCCAAATTGGGGACAGAACCAACTGACACATAACCTTTCATGTTAGCCACCTGAAAAAAAAAAACATTGTACTTTAATAATCACCAATAATCTTTTCCTATTTAGCCTAAGTTACATTTATAAACATCACCCACACCCACATGCACACCAACACACAAACATACACACACATATAAAAACTACAACACAAAATACAAGAGTAGGAGAGAAGACTCAATGTACTGGAAACAATATATGAAAGAAAGAGAGAGAAAGTGCAAATGAAAACTGGTGTTGTAGAAGTTAGCTGATCAAACCAAGAAAAGAGTGCCATAACAGCTCGAGCCTAAAAAAGAATGAAAAAAATTATTTAGTGAAAAAGAAAAGAGGATCTGATGTACAGTGTGTGGTTAAGATGAATGGGATAGATAGACTGTGTGAAGAGACATTTATCATAAGAATATCTTCAATTTAGATGCCCTCATATTGTAAATCCCAAAGTGATACCCAGTGGGAGTGCATCATTAAATATGTACCTTGTCTGGTAATCCCTGGAGTACATATGGTGGGGCTGTCCTAAGCCTTACTGAGGCTGACCACTTCTTATCTTCTGAGGAGAACCCAGTTTCCTGTAAATCAAGCACACAATATATGAAATTAGAAAATTAAATATTACAAACACAAATTCACAATATCATCATCACCATCATCATCAAGTTATATAACTCAAGGGCTCATGTGGGTTTCCCTCATTCTGCCTTCTCCATGAATACAAAGAAAGTGCTAACCTTTGTCAATTTTGTGCTTACACTTTTCAGTATTATTTCTCCACCTCACATCTAATCTTGCTGCCCTTGGTGTCTGATCAAGTCAACCATATGTTGCATTCATTATCAACTTTCATTCACTGATCATCTTCCATTTTTTTTCCCTTTAATAATTCATCTGATACTAAATTACATTTCCATACATTATCAAATATCAAAATTGCTCAATCTTTTTTCCTCCTTTATAGCTTTCATTGAACCTTATCCACACTCCTAATTTTCAACAACTATTAAGTGAGACTTCAGCTTTTATTTTTATATAAATATAACTTATTTCCTGTACTATTTCTGAATCATTGAGGTATCTAGCTTTTACTTTTATAAAAATATGACTTACTTCCTGCACTGTTCCTGAGTCTGAGGACGGGGGAATGCGGTCACTTCCTGAGGAGGACACTGAGTCTCCACCTGTGGAACAGCCAGAAGAATCTGCTGGGTCAGCCACTGATGTCCCAGAGTCTCCAGAGAAGTTGCGGTGTTGCCGTTCATTCCCAGACTCAATAAGCTGAAATAATGAAAATCTTTGTAAACCCAAACCGAGTATTTTTTTATAGTAAATTTTGAAATTATTATGAGCAAATGTTTTTTTTAATTACATTATACCACCATACTGAAATTCCTAATTTGTACAATAATAAAATGTTATGACCATTTTGTTATAAAAACTTTCACACACACACACACACACACACACACACACACACACACATATATATATATATATATATATATATATATATATATATATATATATATATATATATATATATATATATATATATATATATATATATATATATATATATATATATATATATATATATATAGCAAAAATATTAATGATGCATTATGTATAATTGTATACTCATCATGCAAAAGGTGTGAAAATTATAAGAATATGTATCATTTATACTTATTTACAATTTGCCATAAAATGATGTTAAAATAAACAGAAAATAAACAAATGGATAAATAAATATATATACATACATATATACTTCAGTCTGTCTGTCTGTCTTGTTTCACACCAAGTAAGCTAACAACAATAATTTCCAATACACAACAGTCAGTAATTGATTACTGCTATTGAGAAACATTGAGACTTTAATATTCCAAGGCAACATGAGACTGGTATGGGGATGATATCCCATACTGTACACCTCTTTCCCCTCAATTATACATTATATTACATTATGCTCGTTGACCTAGTTAAGAGTTACAATTTATCACAACTTATTTTCTGAAGAGAGTCTATCGCATCAGGCTGAAGAAACAACAGAAACAGCTTAACTATACTTCTACGAGGCAGTATATGTACAAAACATTACAGAAGATATGCAGTGCTTGGCAAGGCAGCAGTGAACAAATACCTTTAAAATAATATAGGGAAAGAAAAGAAAGTACCATATCATCTTATGCATGTTGCTGTATGTAGAGATATAAGTATGTTGCTGTGTAGAGATTTAACCAAAAGCTTTATCCTCAAACTTGTTCTCTAACATCATGAAGTCAATGCTAATTTTTTAAGCATAAATAAAGAGCATAGGGTCAACCTGCTATTCTTTGGAAGAATACAGAGTACCATATGTCACAGTACTCTGTGATTACATGTGAAATATTTTCAAGTTCACTAATTTGAAAATGTTTCGCATGGAATACTCAAAGAGCAAAATAATAAAATGGAAAATCTTCTCTGGTGTGAAGGACATTGTACTGTGATACTTCATCTCAGGAATTTGAAATTTCATGAATACTTGTTCCCTATAGGAATCTCACTGGATAGAAGGCAGAAGGAAAAGGTAATACATGATTGCTGTTATTTTCAGCTGAATCATCTTTTAGTAACCTTTTTTTTTTTCAAATAATTTATTAATTGTATAATATAAAGCATATTTCTATCAAACATCCAGGACCTGCATCACTCACAACATAGGCAAATCCTCAAACCAAGGCCTGTCCAATCACATCACTTGGGTTTCATTTCCATAATAGAGATGAACAATTTTTATTACTGAAATTAGTTTCAGCTCAATCTTTTCATGTCACTTGTCTTTCCACACTGTTTAGAACATGAGGCAAAGGAATTAGATCAAATGCTAAAAGGTTTTATCACACAACCAACAAACACACGTCTCATCAAAACCTGTCACTGTATTAACTGGTTTTCCCCAGAACTGGAAATGGAGGCTGGATTGAGATTAGATGGCACTGCTGATCTTACATTCCTGATGCACAGCATGGGCATAACTTGACTATATCTCACCTTTTTTTTCTCAACATTTTATTTTTTGCTTATGTTCAATGCCCCTCCCATGAGAAAAAAAAATCTTCTTTTTATTTTCAATTAAGTGCTAAGGAGGGTAGCTGAAACATCACATCACAATCTATCAAAGAATGGAGGTATCTTCATCACGTAATGTCTTGTCAACAGGATTACACTAGTGCACCCTATCACTCATTATCACTGACTTTTTATCAATGAATAAAAGTAAGCAACTTTTCAAAATAACTGAGAAGAGAACTTAAGTGCATTACTGTGTTCCCTCAACTGCTCAGCAGAGTACTGATTCATTACTACCATGGCAAACTCAGCAGGTGGAATAGCTGCCACCAATGATATGATAATGGCAGTGCAGAGAAACATGAACATGAAAACTGTGGGTCATATACTGTATGTGTGTATATATATATATATATATATATATATATATATATATATATATATATATATATATATATATATATATATATATATATATATATATATATATATATATATATATATATATATATATATATATATATATATATATATATATATAGTGGAACCTCTGTTCTTGAACTTAATTTGTTCCTGAATGCCATTCAAAATCCGAAATATTCGGAAATCAAAACTATTTTTCCCATAGGAATCAATGTAAAATGGATTAATCCATTCCTGAACACCCATCCAAGCTTTCTTGGACACTCCCACTGCCAAGATGGCCATTCCACATCTCCAGCTCAGAAATTATTTATCTAGACAGGACGTATTGAATTAACTTAGTGACACAGAACTCATCAAAAGATACTGTTTAGGCTGTGCAGGTATTCTCTTTTTTACCATTTAGCAAAGGGAAGCCTTACAGAGTGACACAGAGAGGAGCAACCAACTTACTGCCAAGAGAGAAAGAGAGGAGAGGTTCCACTCCTGAGTCATGAAAACTGTTTGTTTACATCAAGGCTCTTCAACGGGATCACATTTACCATATTTCAAGATTGAATTACTGTCTTACCAATTGTGTCTCTTCTCCAAATACTGTACATGAAAATTATGGAAATACTTATAGAAACTATAAGTTTAAATATAAATGGCAGCTTTTGCTTTGTCTTTTAGTACTTGAAATCAAGTAACTTAGTTCGAGAACCAAATTACTGTACAGCAACTGAAGCAATTAAGAGTTCAAAATTTAATTAGAACACCAATTTTTTTGAAAAGGGAAGCATTTGGTAACTGAGGTTCCACTGTATATATATATATATATATATATATATATATATATATATATATATATATATATATATATATATATATATATATATATATATATATATATATATATATATATATATATATATATATAAAGCAAATGTTCTTCCTAACTGATTGTAAGTGGTGGTACAAGATATATCATGCTAAGCTAAAGCAGAATACTTATTAAAACTTACAAGGAAAGTCTTCTGGTTGGGAACAGTGTGGAATGTTACAAATAGAAAGATTAAACAACTGAAGAGAAGGTAATGTATAGGATATGGTATTTTGAAATGTACTGTAATACATAAATTCTACATTCATTGACTGTTGATGAAGAATGCATATTTGAAATAACAGTAATACTAAATACATGTAATAAAATTAAATATCTTAATGTGTATCAAAATAAGTATCACATGATCTACAATGTGTGAATGTGATAAATATTTATAAAAAATTACTACGACACAAATGAACATGAAAGTATTTAGTATGTTCAGGCTACACAAGATCAACTAAAGATCAGCTAAAAATGTAATTAGCTAGCAAGAATATACCATGGAAGCAGAAGAAATCACTACCAGGAAAATTCTCCTTACAAACCAATTTTGAAGTGATGAGAGAGCAACGGAATTCATCTTTTATTTTTTTTAACTGATATCTAATGACATAATCACACACTAATTTTACTAATTTTCATACATCAACAACAGGATGATTCACACACTGCACATGTGACCACCAGCTATAGCTGCTTATACCCTCCTGATCACAGCTTATAATTCATAGTCTTATTGACTAGTAAGGCCTTTCATACACTCCACATCTTTTCTTCTTGGCCAAGGAGGTGTATGGACTCATCAGTGAAAACCTTTGCATCTGAGCTTGCACAAATCTCAGCCTGCCAAGTGACAGGCAAGGAAGTAACTTCTGAGTTAACAAGCTGAATAACTTTGTGGGATCCCTTTCAGCAATTTTAATAAGCAAACTTTTTCCTTCCATTCATCAATTTCTGTTGCTAAAATGACTTCTGTTCAGTGTGACTGTGATGATTAAGACAATAATTAAACATTATTTTCATCAATAACCTGAATGGATGTTAATGCTTAAGTATGTTTGGTAAAGTTCATATATTTGTGAGAGTAATTTCTTTCACAATGTAAATACGGTATTTCATATATATATATATATATATATATATATATATATATATATATATATATATATATATATATATATATATATATATATATATATATATATATATATATATATATATATATATATATATATATATATATATATATGAAATACACACACACACACACATACACACTGTGTAGTGTAGTGGTCAGCATGACTGGCTCACAACCGAGAAGACCTGGGTTCGAGTCCCAGGCACAGCAAAGCAAATGGGCAAGCCTCTTAATGTGTAGCCCCTATTCACCTAGCAGCAAGTAGGTACAGGATGTGACCCAAGGGGTTGTGGCCTTCCTGTCCCAGTCTGTGGTGTGTGAGTGGTCCCAGTCCTACCCAAAGGTCAGTCACTATGAGCTCTGAGCTCTTTCTGTAGGATAATGGCTGACTGGGTGACCAACAGACAACTGTAGATGAATGACATGATAATACATGAAGATACTTTAAGACTTACATCTTGCTTCTCTGAAGGTTTGAAAGATGATGAGTTTGTTGTTATGGTGTTTTTGCTTAATTTCATCTTATCATACCAATTTTTTTTGGTATTATTTGTAGACTGAATCTGTGGATCCTGAAAGAAATGAACAAATTTTTGTTACACTATTCAGATTTCATTAAATTTTTTTTCTATATCCACAATGTACACACAGTTAAAATGTACACATAATTAAAATGCTAGTAAGCCAAAACAGAATGGATTTGACTGTAAAAATACAAATAGGCAAATACAAGCACGCACGCACGCACGCATGCACGCACGCACGCACACACACACACACACACACACACACACACACACACACATACACACACACACACTAATGTAGACAGATGTAACGTGTGTCAACAGTGAAACACAGCATTAAAAAAAAGACCTAAAAAATAAATAAATAAATAAGAAGAGATAAGAAAACACAGAATTTTCCAAACAGAGCAAAAGATCAGTGGAATGAATTATCCTCGGTTTTTTTAACTTAATTTGTTCCTCAATGTTGTTCAAAATCCCAAATGTTTGAAAACCAAAACTCTTCCCCCATAGGAATCAATATAAAAAAAGATTTATTCGTTCTCAGACACCCATTCACCATGACTTAGTGGGTGATGACTGACACTCCAACTGCTAAGATGGCCACTCCACAACATCTCCAGCTTATAATTTTTCTTTATCCAGAAAGGATGTATTGAATGAACTTAAGTGACACAGAACTCATCAGAAGATATTATTTAGATCATGCAGGCATTCTCTTTGTCACCGATCAAGTGAGGGAAGCCTTACAGAGTAATACAGAGAGGAGCAACCCACTCACTGCCAAACTGAAGTTACCACTTAAACATCTTGCTGCTGGAAAAATGCAGTTGTGCAGTAGTGATTGCATTGTGGGTCATAGAGAGAGCGACAGGAAGCTCGGGATTACTCCTGAGCACCGAACCTTGTTTATTTACATCGAGGTTCTTGAACAGGACCACATTTAACTTACTTTAAAGATTGAATGACTGTCTTACCCTCTTTATCTTTCCTCCAAATATATGAAAATGAAGGAAATATTTATGGAAACTATAAATTAGTAATAAATGGCAGGTTTTGCAACATCTTGTAGTATTTGAAATCAAGTAACTTTGCTCAAAAAGTGAATTATGGTAAAGCAACCGAAGCAATTATAAGTTAAAATTTTTTGTTTGAAAACCAAGTTGCTCGGAAAGGGAGACATTTCGTAACCTAGGTTCCACTGAGTGTGTGTGTGTGTGTGTGTGTGTGTGTGTGTGTGTGTGTGTGTGTGTGTGTGTGTGTGTGTGTGTGTGTGTGTGTGTGTGTGTCTATATATATATATATATATATATATATATATATATATATATATATATATATATATATATATATATATATATATATATATATATATATATATATATATATATATATATATATATATATATATATATATTTATTTATTTTGGTGTTGAGAGAAAGATATTTCAAGCCTTGCAGAATGAGAGAAAAACACACACACACACACACACACACACACACACACACACACACACACACACACACACACACAAACACACACACACATCTCCTCCCAGCAGGAGGCAGTACACACCTGCCAAAATGATAATTACTCCCAGTGATGTCTGAAGCAGTGGATCAGGGGGTGCTGTGAACTTATCATTAAACCCAGCTGTGACCTCACTGAACATTTCCCTTTGTATTTCACAACACAAGAGGGCACTTATATCCTGCCTTCTAAAGACAACTCTCTTCCTTCACACAAAACTACTTGCTCTTAATTACACACACACATCCTTCACTCAAAATTCAAAATCAACATGGCAACTCCTACAACAGCCTCGGAATCCCCATCTGGGGAGGGGACCACAAATGTCCACAGAATGGACTGCTCTTCTAGTATTGACCCTAAATGTCTTGACACCCCCCTCAACTTTTTCTTCATTAACTTCTGCAACATTAGCAGCCTTAGATCTAATTTTCAATCTCTAGAACACCGCCTTTCTTCTACTGAACCTCATCTTCATTTCCTCACTGAAACACTGGTGTCTGAGGCAACTGACAGTAGCCCCTTTTCTGTTCCCTCCTACTTTCTCTACCCTCATTTTCAATCCAAAGCTGGATATTGTGTCCTATGTGTGCAACTACTTAACATGCTCTTGTGGCCACACTCTTGAATCTTCCAAGTTTTCCACCATCTGGCTATGACTACAGAGTCACTCTCAAACTAAATTTATCTATGCTGTATACCTCTCACCTAACTCTTCTGACTATAAGGAATTCTTTGACTATTTAACTTTCAAGTGGAGCACATTCTGACTCTCTTCCCTTTTGTGGTGATCTCCATTCTTGGAGACCTGAATGTTCATCATCAGTTTTGGCTTTCCTCTCCCTTCACTGACCATCCTGGTGAACTAGCCTTTCACTTTGCCATTCTCCATGACCTAGAGCAACTGGTGCAACACCCTACTTGTATTCCTGACAGTCTTGGAAATACGCCCAATATTCTTGACCTTTTCCTAATCTCTAAGCCTGCTTATGCTGTTATCCTATCTTCTCCGTTGGGTTCCTCCGGTCACAATCTCATATCTGTACATTGTCCTATTGCTCCAATCCTTCCTCAGAATCTCCCAAAGTGGAGGTGCCTCTAGCTAACTGGGAGGACATGAGGAGGTATTATGCTGATTTTCCTTGGAATGACTACTGCTTCTGTGTCAGAGACTTGTCTCTGTGTGCTGAGCACATAAAAAAGGTAATAATGTGTGGTATGGAGGCGTACATTCCTCACTCTTTCTTTTGACCTAAATCTTCCAAACCCTGGTTTAATATGGCCTATTCTCGTGCTGCACATGATAGAGAGGTGGCCCACAAAGCTATTGTACTTGAGCCTTCCATCACCTGAATCTCATGCACTTTAAATTTCTGCCCAGAATCGGACTAAGTCTGTTCTCCAACTAGCCAAAAACTCCTTCATTAATACAAAGTGCCAAAATCTTTCAAGATTTAACTCCCCTTGTGACTCCTGGTACCTAGCTAAAAACATCTCCAGTAACTCTGCTTCTTTCTGTCCATTATTTTAACCTGATGGCATCACTGCCATCTCATTTATTTCTGAAGTTATACTCTTTGCTCAGACCTTTGCTAAAAAACCCTATCTTGGATGATTCAAGGCTTGTTTCTGCCTCTCCTCCACCCTCTGACTACTTTATGCTATCCATTTAAATCCTTTGTAGTGATGTTTTCCATGCCCTTGCTACCCTAAACCCTTGGAAGGCTTCTGGACTTGATGGAATACCTCCTGTTGTTCTCCAAAACTGTGCCTCCATGCTTGCACCTTGCCTAGTCAAACTCATTCAACTCTGTCTCTCAACATCTACCTTTCCTTCTTGCTGCAAATTAGCCTACATTTAGCCTGTTCCTAAAAAGGGTGACCGTTCTAATCCCTCAAACTACAGTCCTATTGCTTTAATTTCCTGCCTATCTAAGGTTTTTTAATCTATCCTTAACAGGAAGATTCTTAAACATCTATCACTACACAACCTTCTATCTAATTGCCAGTATGGGTTCCATCAAGGACACTCTACTGGTGATCTGGCTTTCCTTACTGAGTCTTGGTCATCATATTTTAGAGATTTTAGTGAAATTTGCTGTTGCCTTAGACATATCAAAATCTTTTGATAAAGTCTGGTACAAAGCTTTGATTTCCAAACTACTCTTCTATGGCTTCTATCCTTCTTCCTATAACTTCATCTCAAGTTTCCTTTCTGACCATTCTATTGCTGCTGTGGCAGATGGTCACTGTTCTTCTAAATTTATTAACATTGGTATTTTTCAGGGTTCTGTCCTGTCACGTACTCTCTTCCTATTATTCATAAATGATCTTCTAAACGCTGATGATACCACCTCTGCACTTTACCACATCTTTTCGTAGACATCCAACACTTCAGGAAGTAAATAGTTCATGCAGGGAAGCCACAGAACACCCAACTTCTAATCTCTCTAAACTTTCTGATTGGGGTAGAGCAAACTTAGTATTATTCAATGTCTCAAAAACTCAATTCCTCCATCTGTCAACTCAATTCAACCTTCCAGACAACTATCCCCTCTTCTTCAATGACATTCAACTGTCCCCCTCTTCTACACTGAACATTCTCAGTCTGTTCTTTGCTTATAATCTAAACTGGAAACTTCAAATCTCATCTCTAATTAAAACAGTTTCTATGAAGTTTGGCATTCTGAGTTGTCTCTGCCAGTTTTTCTCATCCCCCCAGCTGCTAACTCTGCACAAGGGCCTTACCCGTCCATGTATGAAGTATGCTTCACGTGTCTTGGGGGTTCCACTCGTACCGTTCTTCTAGACACAGTGAAATCAAAAGCCTTTTGTCTCATCAACTTCTCTCCTCTAACTGACTGTCTTCAGCCTCTTTCTCATTGCTGCAATGTTGCATCTCTTGCTATCTTCTACCGCTAGTTTCATGCTAATTGATCTTCTGATCTTGCTAACTACATGCCTCCCATCTCGTGGCCTCACTGCACAAGACTTTCTTCTTTCTCTCATCACTATTCTGTCCACCTCTCTAATACAAGAATTAACCAGTATTCTCAATCATTCATCCCTTTCTTTGGTAAACTCTGGAACTCCCTGCCTGCTTTTGTATTTCCTCCTTGCTATGACTTGAACTCTTTCAAGAGGAAAGTTTCAAGATGCTTATCCTCCAATTTTCAATGATTCTCTTGACATCTCTTTTGGGACTAGCACCTCTTTTTTGTTTCATTTGGCCACTGATCCTCTTCTATAACACACACACACACACACACACACACACACACACACACACATTCTGACAACAAACTCACCAGGCCATCTGGCAATTTTGGCTTAAGGTTGAAATTATGCATGAATGTCTTGATTTGCCTGTTGAAAGAAAAAATTGGCATATGAGAAAACAGACTTTCAAGTAATCACTATAGTAAAATGACAACATGGCTGCAATTTTCTTCCTTTTATTTGAAATTGAAATGACTGCCTAATAACCACTCACAAAAGTAAATACAACCGAAACATGTTATAAATTGTCATATTATTGAATACATAACATATTAATCTCATATTAGTCATTGTGGTACTGAATATATGGAACATCAATCTATCTGAATAAGACAAATATGACTAGGTACTTACTCCCATCCGTAGGTGAATATGCCAAGGATAAACAGGGTGGTAATGATACACAGGAAAACGATAATCACAATGATCCCAATGGCCAAACCTGGGGACAAAAGAAGAGATCATTAACCCTCTGAATCCAGTAGCCTTTTTATAATCTGATTTCTAGCAAATTTGTATTCATTTACTGTGTTTCACAATTGCTCTTCTAAAATCAGTGAATTAAGTACTGAGTCAAGGAAAATACTGATCTTAAGTTTCTAGTTTTAAGTAACTCTGACTTACAATGGATCATTTCAGTAAGACCTAAAAGTTTACCCAGACTGTAAGGGTTAATACACTACTCACATTCAATGCATTAAATACTAATATACATCTGTCAACCTGTTAGGAATAGATTACCATACACTTGAGCGAGTATTTTTCAGCTGTTCCTTATTCATACAATGGTTTACTGCTCTATCTTCCTGAGGGAGACTGTTTGACATGGTACCCTACTTCCATTTCATATTTCCACACTAAGAGAAGATATCTTTAATTCAAATTTAACTTTTTTAATTCAAATTTTCCGATTTAGAAACACAAAAAGTATGTCTACATTGCTTATTCATTATATGTGTCCAGTAATGCAAAAAAAATAAATATAAATAAATAAATAAAATAAAATAAAATAAAATAATAAAATTTGAGAAAACAAATATTACCGGTTTTTTATATCCGAATTAAAACACACAATTTATCAATATTTTTTCCTAAAGGCAATGGTTTCTATGTTGGCATTTAATTAATTCGAATAAATGCACCGCCTGTGTTAAAGGTAGGGGAGATTTCCCTTATTAGATATACTGACACTTAATAAATCCATAACTTTCCAATTTATACAACCCTGAGAGAGAGAGAGAGAGAGAGAGAGAGAGAGAGAGAGAGAGAGAGAGAGAGAGAGAGAGAGAGAGAGAGAGAGAGAGAGAGAGAGAGAGAGAGAGAGAGAGAGAATAATATAAATATTTTCGCAGGTCGAGTTCCAGTAGTTTTATAGTAGTATTCGAATTCGGATGACGCTGGCTACTGACGCAAGTAATTACAGTGCTTGGTACAACACTATGATTCCCAAGACTCGCCGCGCTGCACACAGGACGCGGGCAGTCGCCGCCGCCGCCCAACCCGCCAATGGAGCCGGCGACGCGGCCGGAAAACCTTTGTGTCACGGCGATTACGAGATCCAAGAAATCTGTGACAATGGTTCACTCGGAACGCAACTCCAAATAAAGGCGGGAACGGCCGCCAAACGTCCTCACATAAAGGCAGGGACGCTCACCCTAGCGCAGGGAAAGGAGCAGAACTGAGAACACCTGTCACTCAGGACTCCACAAGATAGGGTGGCGCAACAAAGGCGTGCGCTGATTTTCTTGACAAGCATCACTCTTCCCTTTGTCACCAACCATGTTAACGCTCTGATGTCTTTACGTCGCTACTTCATTCTTGCATGGTTCAACAAATCTAATGAGGAGGTTACTTGGTAAAGCGTAAAAGAATATGCATTTAAAAATCATTTAGACATATGCTTAATGAAGTACAACAAATACTTCAAGCAAACCACCGGGAATGTAAAATGTCGAATGAAGAGTTGAAAAAACTCCATATCGCAGACTGTAAATAAAAATGAATGTGTGTGTGTGTGTGTGTGTGTGTGTGTGTGTGTGTGTGTGTGTGTGTGTGTGTGTGTGTGTGTGTGTGTGTGTGTGTGTGTGTGTGTGTGTGTGTGTGTATGTATGTGTGTGTGTATACATACCTTGAATTCACACATCGCACAAAAAAAATAGACTTCCTATAATGACATTCTTTCAAACAAAATAACAGCCAAATAAGACTCTAATGATATTATTTCAGAACACTAATAAACAAAGGCACGAGGCAAGTCATCTGGAGCATGGGAGTGAGGGCACCGGGCAGCAACACTTGAGGCTCACCTAGGCAAGGTAATTAAGCCTTTGAGGATCTTGGAGCGTCATAGTTCCCCGAAGGAGGCAACGGGAGGCTGGAGGATAGAAGTGATGGCGCAAAATTCGGAATGACAGGATAAAATTTATTTCTTTGCCACGAAATTCGATTAAGTTGTCCAAGTGTATTCAGGGTCCGTCAGGCTCCGCACTCGTGATTGGTTAAGTTACTCGAGCTGTAACGTAAGACATACGCATGGAGGGCAAGGGGAAAAATGGGCATTACGAAACACAGATAAAGACTGCTGATGCAGACACATGCATAGAGAGGAGAAAAATGAACATTACAAAATCATAATACTTAATAAAAGACTAGAAATAACTACAGACAATAGTGCGAAATTTCCCAACACAACATTTCAAGTTTTAGAAGTTCGAGGTGGGGATGCGAGAGAGACCCCGTTCCTGCGCCACCACCAACAACCTCCGATTACAGCACAAAGGATGGTATTATTTGACGGAAGCAGGTGGCCATTGGACTTTTCCCGCCTCCACCATGATGATACTGGAATGTAACTGTGATGTCACGCTATGAAACTTTCCCCGAAGTTATTATGGCTGATAATGCAGGTTCGTGTCAACTTCGAAAGGTTTCTGTGTATTCGTGATGGCGTGAGCACGATTCGCTGTCATGGGTTATGTACTCGTGCATGCACCGCTGCCTGTGGTGGGCGTCCTATTCTACAGTATTATGCAAGTGTGTGTGTGTGTGTGTGTGTGTGTGTGTGTGTGTGTGTGTGTGTGTGTGTGTGTGTGTGTGTGTGTGTGTGTGTGTGTGTGTGTGTGTATTTGTTTGATTTATTGATTTTCTCTTTAATCTGCACTCATATACAAACAAGGAAACATCTTCATTGTAAGTAATAAGATTAAAACAACATAGGGAAACAAGGGAAGCTGCAAGAAGCCATTCGGTCTACACGTAGCAGTCTCTGTATGAAACATACCTATCTATTTCCATCTATCATCCTCATCCACAGGTTTGCCCAATCTTCTTTTAAAATGTCATAGTGACTCACAATAACAACCTAATAACAAGAGTTTATTCCATTCATCTACCACTCTATTTGAGAATCCGTGTCCTGCTTATTACGGATTCATAAGCAGCCGTAGAATATATATATATATATATATATATATATATATATATATATATATATATATATATATATATATATATATATATATATATATATATATATATATATATATATATATATATATATATTTTTTTTTTTTTTTTTTTTTTTTTTTTTTTTTTTTTTTTTTGTTTATACTGTATTTAGTTCTTTTTTGGTAATGTAGCTAATACAGAGTAGTGTACTTAAATCAAACAACCGACTTAGGACATGAAGGTTTATCGCTGTTTGAAAATCACATGTATTTAAACTTATATCACAAACCCAATAGAGAAGCTGTGAGAAAAATAAAAAGTGTATAGTGGGGATAAATTTGGCAATCAACAAACAGCTAATGAAATATATCAGAAAATAATAATAATAATAATAATAATAATAATAATAATAATAATAATAATAATAATAATAGTAATGAACGTGGTTCTGGCCTTGTGTTTGGCGGGGGCGTCCCCTGACCAGGCGACACCTCCCCAGTGCGAGTGACGTTGAGTGCTGCGGATTGTGTGCGTGTTGACGTGCGTGCGTGAGTAGCATGCATCTTTTTGGGCATGTTTCCGGTCTCACGCAACGTGACCCCATTGGACCCTAACCACAGTAACGGAGGACAATTTGCATACGCAGACTCACTCTTCCCCCTCCTCTCTCTCTCTCTCTCTCTCTCTCTCTCTCTCTCTCTCTCTCTCTCTCTCTCTCTCTGAAATTCGGTACATTCTTTTAAAAACCCTGGAAAACATCTCTCTCTCTCTCTCTCTCTCTCTCTCTCTCTCTCTCTCTCTCTCTCTCTCTCTCTCTCTCTCTCTCTCTCTCTCTCTCTCTCTCTCTCTCTTCTCTTCTCTCTCTCACTCTCATACATCCGCACATAAAGAACCAAGAAATTCGGATAATTCTTTTTAAAACCCTGGGAAACATCTTTCTCCTCGGCCCACTACAGAACGATGTCCTAACAAGTACTGGGAACTCGTTACGAGGGCCCGGCATTACAGCCTCACGAACACAGGAACTCCTCAATTGTCATCTTAACAACAACACAACGACCAGCACCATCCGTCCCGACAAGGCCTCCCATTCAAGATAAAAGCGGGACGTGTGGCGCAGCGACCATGTACGGAGATTCCATACGTACAACCCGACTGTTATTTCTATTATTTCTTCCTGGTAATCGCACTCTAAGGTTCTCTCAGTAACACATGTGGGAAGGTATTAAATTCCATCTCTAAGGCGACGCTCCGAGAGGCGAACGAAAGCTCACTTGGTCCGCGGAACATGGTAGGTACATTCTTTTCAGTTTCACCTTCCACGAAGCTCGCCACACCCACCCATGCAGCCATTACGGCCAATCATATCCCAGTGCTTCTGAGAACATTAATTTATGACCGCCATTCCTGTTGTACTTAAACTGCAACCATCTTCAGACAAGTCTCTCAATGGACACATACATACTCAGGAGCACATTGCAAGTTCACGTAACGCAATGAACAGACCAAAAAATCAAACTTGAAAATTATGCATAAATGAAGAAAATAAAACATATACACGCATGATAAAATTGTAGCCATCTTCACGCGAATCTC
Source organism: Scylla paramamosain (assembly GCF_035594125.1). Taxonomy (NCBI): domain Eukaryota; kingdom Metazoa; phylum Arthropoda; class Malacostraca; order Decapoda; family Portunidae; genus Scylla; species Scylla paramamosain. The sequence continues at coordinate 16,024,913 of NC_087167.1, forward strand.
TCAATGGCCACATGCATATTAAAGAGCATGGTGGAAATTTACGTAACGCAGTGAACAGACCGAGAGAGAAAAAAAAAAAAAAAAAAAAAAAAAACAGACCAAACAGATAAACATGTTTGATCAAATTCTATGCATGTAAAGTGCTTTTCATATATTATAACTAAAATCTAAGGAAAACACTGATACAAAGGTAATAAATAAGAACCTTGATAAAGATCGGGAGTGACCAGCCGCAGAGTTAGTGATCTTTATCTGACTACACACGGCGCGGTGCACGTAACCAGGCAGACGCGACTCTTGGCTTAGTCCTGTCTGAAGTTTTCCCATGGTTTACTGACTGAGGGGGCGAGGTACTCGTTGCCGTTATATTTGTTTTATCAGGTGTGATGCATAATTAATGTAAACACTTGAGACAAAAATTTAAACAACAGCTAAGAAAATTATTGTATGCCGTTAACAAAAACCTAATGCACCTCAGTCTAATGAAATTGCACCCAGATAGTTAATAAAGACATTGCCCGCCCTTCAAGCAGCCCGGGATACTGGCATTCTCATTTTGTTTGAAGGAGGAAGAGAGAAAAAAAATCTGCATATTCAGAGGCTAATAAAATTGCACCAAGATAGTTAGATGGTTAATAAAGATATTGCACATTTAGATTACGAACTTATTATTGTTTATTTTCCATATATTTATTTATTTATTTATTTATTTTTTTTTTGTGTGTGTGTGTGTCTATTAATGGTTACGTGGAAGAAGTAATTCATGAACGCTTACTTCATCATATTTTTCGAACTGAGGAAACTGCTGGGAGAATATGATCCTGTTATTTTATAGATCTTTATTTACTAATTTATAAATATTGATTATACGGATGACAACTTATGAACACTATGTGACTTTAGGAATACGCCAATCTTCCTGCATCACATTTTTCAAACTTAGGAAATTTAAATGCAAGTAGAATCTAATCGAGCAATGCAAGTAACAGTGGTAAAATACACAGTTTAAGTGAGGGTCTGGCAGTTTCCCGGTTAAAACGAGTGTCTGATAGTTTTCCAGTTCAGGCGAGTGTTTGCCAGTTTCCCAGTTCAAGCGATCGATGGTGTGAGAGTTTTCATAATTCATGCAAGTGTCTGACAGTTTAACAGTTTCCCAGTTCAGGGAAGAGTCAGACAGCTTCATATGCGAGTGTCTGTCAGTTTTCCCCATGTCCTTCAAAAGTCCGCTCATCACTCGCACACACACACTCCTTGGCGCCCTGAACTCGTCACCACACAGGGGATGCTACGGAGCTCAACACGTCGGCCATCAACGTCACCGTAAGCTTGACTTGTAGAGGTCATAGTATTTAGAGCAGCGAGAAGCACGTACGATGTGTGTGTGTGTGTGTGTGTGTGTGTGTGTGTGTGTGTGTGTGTGTGTGTGTGTGTGTGTGTGTGTGTGTGTGTGTGTGTGTTATGAATAGATAGTAAACCAAAATAAATAAATCACACACACACACACACACACACACACACACACACACACACACACACACACACACACACACCCTCCCCTTCCCCGTACACATGAGCGTAAAGACGACACAGCAACAACGATGGAAATAAAGGACGCTCTCTCGCTGGCCATGCAGTGCGTCGGGCCCCGCTAATACGTACCCCGCCATCTGCCCTTACCCGCCGTCTCCTGCAACACAAACAAGAGGATTTCTCCGTAATGCTAAGAGCTTCTTGACCTTCACAGTATCAAGCCCCAAGGTCCGCCGAGAATGCGTAACGTCCACATCCACGAAACGAGAGAAAAGCCAGTGAGCGAGTTCCTGGGACTAACTGAAGAAGAAGTCATTTCACATATTTTCTAAAGAGATGGGGGGAAGTGAGTGTTCGCCAGTGCGTTAGGAGTTACTTATTTTTTCCTCACCACATACAGCCAAAGGTCGGTTTAGTACAAGTTCTGGCCCTGAGGGTGATTTTTCTCATGAATCTTCTAAGAAGGGCCAGAGCTTGGAATTTACCTGCAATCTGCCACAAACATGAAATTCGCTATCTCGTCAATCGTACTCAAATTATATCGGAGGTTCATCTTGAGTTTCAGGTAAATTCAAATAAATTCGCTAGCCAGTTACCAGCCAGTACTTAATCAAGGCCTCGTAACTGCCTGGTGCTAAGTGCAATCACGGAAACCATACAAGATGATGAATTTCCAAGAAACTATTCACATTTTCAGGAAACTATTGGTAAAAACTAAGAACAAATAACTAAACATGTATATGAGAATATGTACATCGCCCCAGTATATATATATATATATATATATATATATATATATATATATATATATATATATATATATATATATATATATATATATATATATATATATATATATAAAAATAGTCATGAAATTCATTACAACAGCACATCTTTATCCCTCTGCTGGAAAAATCCTGACAAAAGAAAAAAAAAAAATAGGAATTCGTATAGGCAACCCGCGCACCGGCCTTCCGAGAACACATACGCGCGCACACACACACACACACACACACACACACACACACACACACACACACACACACACACACACACACACACACGTTTTCCTAAGGATTATTCAACTGCGTTGTTTGTTTATCCTCAATGTTTTTTTTTTTTTTTTCTTCTCTCATCATTCTTCTCTCTCCAGACAAGCGTGACCTGATCCCTATCTTCATCTTTCCTCCTCTCAGTGTGCGAGGAGCTTTCCTAGAAGTTCCTACATTTCTGTCATCTTTCTTATCAACAATGACGGACACAGAAGGAAGACTTTCGGCAAATAATAATAATAAAACAGCCACATGGGCAAGCCGGGGAGGCCAGGGGGATGGGGTGGGCGGAGGCTTGAGGAACGGAGGAGTACTGTAATGTGTTCTAATTAAGGACGAGAAAAAAGGACAAGGGACGAGCAAAGGGCAAAACATCTGCAACCGACATCCAGTGAGTGTCCTACATCCTAATGGGAATACGAGGTCTCTCTCTCTCTCTCTCTCTCTCTCTCTCTCTCTCTCTCTCTCTCTCTCTCTCTCTCTCTCTCTCTCTCTCTCTCTCTCATTTATCATATACAAAAAACTGGTGAAGGGCACGACTATAATTGAATATTATACATATATACTACAACAGCAGCAGCAACAACAACAACAACAACAACAACAACGATAATAATAAAAATAATAATGATGATGATGATGATGATAACAACAACAACAACAACAACAACAACAACAACAATAACAACAACAACAACAATAACAACAACAACAACAATAACAATAATAATAATAATAATAATAATAACTTAAGTGGTCCTCGACAACAACGCCAATCTGTTTTTCTCATTATTCGACAAACGTCGTAATTGACTAACTAAGACAAGGAGTTCAAAGTAAAGGGTGTTGAAAGTCAAAACCATTTAAGAAGGTCATTAAATGTTAAAGCAACGGCAGGAAAACACGAAGAACATTCTCCTGGAACATCTTATCTTCACACTAACACGATAAAAGTAAACAAAAGTATAAACTTAATGACGTGACTTCATAGTATCGCATCCAAAGTCATGTCAAAGGAATGCAGACACTTCGAGAGTTTTATCATTAGTTGACTGCAATTATCAGATGAGGTTCAAAATGAAAATAATAAATAAAAAATTATTAAGCATTTTTGAAGCTCAAATTACGAGTAAGAACATGAGAACATAAGGAAAGCTGCAAGAAGTCGTCAGGCCTACTCATGGCACTTTTTTTCCTTTTTTGTTCCCCAGGCCAGTGCCCCTCTTACATAAAAAAAAAAAATCTTATTTCTACTTATCATCCTCATCCATAAATTTGTCTAATCTTCTTCTGAAAGCTCCCTAATGACTCTGCACTAATAATATGATCACTGTGTCTGTTCCTTTCATCTACCGCTCCATTTGATAATAGTTCTTTTCTATTTCTTCTTTTAAACTTAACTTTACCAAGCTTTAAACCCATTATTTCTCCTCCTATCTGGATTACTGACTCTGAGAATTCTACCCATGTCTCAGGTCTGCAATATCTCTAACACTGGAGGAGTTTGTACTCCGCCCATTCATGAAAGACTACAAACAACCAATTTTCTCCTTAATGCTGTCATTGTGGACTTCCCAGCTACATTCATCATATTTTTTTTTTTGTCTCAGTACATAGATACTTGCTCATTTAGATTTGTTTTACGTCTGGTAGAGAAAGCATATGAAAGTGTTCAAAGATGAGGCACGTTTCCACGAATGAGCGCCACTTGTAAAGTATTACGTCACCTAACATATCGCCTTCCACAACCTTCTAATGTAACAATAGGGAGAAAGGGGGGGGAGGGGATGATCTGCTTCACCAAACCCTTGCACAATTATATATATATATATATATATATATATATATATATATATATATATATATATATATATATATATAAATATATATATATAATATATATATATATATATATATATATATATATATATAAATATATATATATATATATATATATATATATATATATATATATAGAGAGAGATGAGAGATGAGAGAGAGACGAGAGAGAGAGAGAGAGAGAGAGAGTGAGAGAGAGAGAGAGAGAGAGAGAGAGAGAGAGAGAGAGAGAGAGAGAGAGAGAGAGTGTACAATGTTATTTACTGACCCATCCTAAGTTTGAGCAATACCCTTTAAAAGGTAGTTACTCTTCATTAATTTCATGCGACTGTGTTATATCATTACTGAGATACATCCACACTGTGTAATAAACATGCTCACGTATCTCACAGACATAATGCGTACATATAATAAGTCGTCTTTTCAAGAGAACCCCCTCCCCTACACACACACAAACTTCGATTAACATTCAGCAGAAGAGCAAACGGCAAGAATGAAACAAACACTTCCACGCTTCATCTCCAATACTTTTCAACAAGCTCAAGTGAAATACAGATAGCGCCACGTGTAGGCCTGATGGCTCTTCGCAACTTCCCTTGTCTTTCTTATGTTCTTATGAAAGAGACTGGGGTTTTCAAGGGTGTTTATACGACTCTAGTGATCATCTAACAAGGATTCTGAGTAGTCACTGGGCAAAACACTCATAACAATGGGACTAATAATTCCCCTGACCATGGAAAATAGTCCTGATGAGCTCGCAAGGTGTTCTGAGAATACGAGTCCCAAGAAGTCTGAGCGGCAACTAGACTGACAGCCACATACACAATGTTCGTAATTTTGCAGTGCCTAACGGAGACACGACATTTTTAATAATCGCCGCTTCAGTTTCATAGCATACGATTATGGTTCATGTACTCATCATTTAGCCGTCTTGTTGCTACCACGTTTGAGAGACTAGTGGATGTTACTTGGGTTTTCAGGTGAGTTTTATGTTAGTAGTCGACGCTTCCGGTTCACAACAAAGGATTAGGATTCACAAACTCAAACATTTAGCCGTCTTGTCGCTACCAATTTCAAGAGATTCAGTGGACGTTGATGGTATTTTTAGGAATGTGTTGTCATGATGGTGGCGATACTAATTAAAAAAAAAAATACCCATGAAAACGCTACTAAACATCTCTGTCATGATCATTGTATGTTACCGCTGTGGTTGTACTTTGGTAACATTCAGAGTATTGTAAGAATGGTTTCCACGGATACATATAAAAGAAAAATGACAGAATAAGGCGTTAATTTTGTCATTTCTAATCCACAAGGCCACTCTGAAAACACTAGTGCAAAAATAAATGGTTATGGGTAGAAAAAAAAAAAAGTAACAGTGAGACGGTTAAAAGTACAGATATATACAACCAGTATATACAACTGAGCTAAGACTGGAATGAACGACAGAGCCTCAGTCTCCAATTCACACAATCAACTTTGCCAAAGTCCAGACAGCTAATCTCTCTGCACGCTTGCGGGTAAAAGAGAGACAGCGGTCATGACCTATTTGAAACTTCAAGCCAAATATTTATATTTTTATGGTGTCACAACACTTGCACAGAAACATTTTGCATATGAACACACTAAAATATTTTCATAAGACAGATGAGATTACCATATATTTCTCAAGATAATAATTCTCTCTCTCTCTCTCTCTCTCTCTCTCTCTCTCTCTCTCTCTCTCTCTCTCTCTCTCTCTCTCTCTGAATCTAAATTTGTGAGTGCATGCTTGCTTCTTATTTGACGGCCTGTTCTCCAGGTAACAGGTGTTTCAGACGGATAAAGCAGAAAACAGCTACAAGGAGAGAAAAGGATGGACGGGAAGGCAAAAGAGCAAGAAGATGGAGATCCGGGGTGAACGAACCTGGAAACTATAATGTCCTATTCTAAGAAACTACCCATCCTTTGTCATCCCAGTAACACACGCGCGTGGCCTGAAGGAAGACGAACCTATCCCTTCAACACTGCACATCACACCTCCCATCAGTGCAACACAAGCATGAACATCCTATAACTTCCTTCTCTCCTCCATAAGGATACTCCACTTCACTCTCCACTGTATTATCTATCATTTGAGCATAAGCTTCCTATCAATCCCTTCACACCCCACTAAGGATACTTTACTTCACTCCCCAACTAATCTACCCTTGCACGCTCACCACATTCCCCTCCTGTACGAGTAAATATCCTCCCCTACTGTATATCCACCATATACTTCCTTTAAATCTATATACTCACTTCCCTAATCTACCCTTTCAACTTTCACTACATCCCTCCTCTATACGAGAATAGCTATCCTTTCCGTTCAGTATCTCCATCTTTCTTTAATTTCACATATCCACTTCTCTTATTGATAATACTCCACTCCCAGCTCCCTCTCTCGCCACATTCCCTACGCGATAATGACTGTCCCTTCCTTTCAGTATCTCCATCACTTACTCCTCTACACAGCTCCCATCCGCACCTCACTACCACTTCTTAAAATGGCTCGCATTTCTCAAGCTTTCACTGTAAGAGGTAAAGCAAGAAGCAGTGGTAAGGTGAGACCACACACCAGGAGGCCCGCTGGGGGATAGGGTCTTTGCTTCCCCCTCCCACACACACACACACACACACACACACACACGTACAGTAAAGTGGCATTTCAGCACGGCTCCATTAATCTAACAAGAGTTTATAAGGTGTCGACTGATCAATTCATTACTGTCACTTTTTTCTTCTTTTTATACGCTTCTCAAAGGCATCTCTCTCTCTCTCTCTCTCTCTCTCTCTCTCTCTCTCTCTCTCCTCTCTCTCTCTCTCTCTCTCTCTCTCTCTCTCCGAATCGCAACTTTTTTGACCGAGCGCCTGCCTGATCAAAGCCACTCTTTTTGGCAGCCATTTTTACAGGAGAGATTTGTGCTGAGACAACAACTTCCAGGAATTAAACACATATGCATAAAAAAAAATCAACAACACAAGCGCTTACACAATTATTAATGGATTTCTTACATTCTTCAAAGCGACCGAAGCCTTGAGAAGTCAATACATCAGATCTATGTAAGCTTGGAAGTGTTATATAGTAGGTGAGAGTCCTCGCCGTCGTCGCAGGATTTTGCCTTTAGAACACGTGACCTTTCAGCCATGACTGGGATCATCTATATGCGTATTCGAGGGATAGCGGTGATGGTTGGATTAAAACAAGCGGCGATTTGACGGTAAAAAGGAGGGACATTAATAAACGTGAAAAAACGGGAGAGAAAGAGAGAGAGAGAGAGAGAGAGAGAGAGAGAGAGAGAGAGAGAGAGAGAGAGAGAGAGAGAGAGAGAGAGAGAGAGAGACTTGACATAGCTTTAAAGTGTACCTAAATCTAATATTTCCCTTTACCATACTTGTCTTTATATTATCTCGACTTTTCTTGCAGTAAACGAACAAACGTAGACTCAGCAAGACATAAAAACATGGACTAAAGAGTTGTGAAGCACGGGGAAGAAGGGATAGCCATGATTACTTAATTCGCGAGAAGAGGAGGAGGAGGAGAAGGACGTTTTAAACAAATGATGAAGGATATGGAGTTACATAACAAAATAATCTTCGTCTCAAGATTTTTTTCCTCGAAATCTCCTTAGATAAGGTGCAGGGAGAGGGAGAGAGCGAGAGGGAGAGGGAGATGGAACATCCAATGGAACGTGGACGCGATAGGAAGAAATATTGCTTCCGAGAAAGTCACTTCAAGTATCAGGCCATAAACCTTCAGGATACTCGTGCGAGGAGTCCTTTAGAGTCTCGCAAGGCAGGATGAAAGAGGAGGCGGGCGGGAAGGGGGGGGAGGGGAGGGAGGGAGGGAGAGAGAGAGAGAGAGAGAGAGAGAGAGAGAGAGAGAGAGAGAGAGAGAGAGAGAGAGAGAGAGAGAGAGAGAGAGAGAGAGAGAGAGAGAGTCTACAGTCTTTCTCTCTCTCTCCACACACATGACCGAGCGACCTCCACCGGCACGGAGCAGGCAAGCAAACCATACAGCTAGTTGCCTGTTGCTCTGACACCCCGCGCTGCGAGAGGTGCTGATAAGGTACGCAGGGTGTGCACGGTGACTGGACGCGCGCAAGAGAGAGAGAGAGAGAGAGAGAGAGAGAGAGAGAGAGAGAGAGAGAGAGAGAGAGAGAGAGAGAGAGAGGAGAGATGGAAGCAGGAAAACGATGAGGAGTGGTGAAGAGAAGGATAATAGAAAATACAGAATATACGTGCTCGCTGTCTTCCCTTCCCATTCTCTGCGGGGCGAACAGAGTAATCTTTCCTGCTGGCTATTTCAAACACTTCCGAGAAGCAACGAAAGCACCTTAAGTGATGAGAGAGAGAGAGAGAGAGAGAGAGAGAGAGAGAGAGAGAGAGAGAGAGAGAGAGAGAGAGAGAGAGAGAGAGAGAGAGAGAGAGAGAGAGAGAGAGAGAGAGCCTTTGTGGTCTCCTAGGGTTATATTTGATGGACCCGCCTCAAGGCATTCCTGGAACTCTTGGAGAGAGAGAGAGAGAGAGAGAGAGAGAGAGAGAGAGAGAGAGAGAGAGAGAGAGAGAGAGAGAGAGAGAGAGAGAGAGAGAGAGAGAGAGAGAGAGAGAGAGAGAGAGAGAGAGAGAGAGAAGGGAACCAGCAACAAGGGTCGTCCTTACCCTAAACCAACATTCGTCCTCGCCTTGTCCTTGCTACACTACACGAACGCACACTCTAACAATAAGTTACACAGCGTCCAGTTTTACTATCTCAGTGTCTGTGATCAATGTGTGTGTGTGTGTGTGTGTGTGTGTGTGTGTGTGTGTGTGTGTGTGTGTGTGTGTGTGTGTGTGTGTGTGTGTGTGTGTGTGTGTGTGTGTGGAATGGGGGCGCTTATTTATCTATTTAATTGTTTATTTATTAATTTATCTATCTATTTGCTAATTTATTTTATTCACTTCTTTACTTACTTATTCATTTATTTATTTATTTATATTTTACGATCTGAAACCGTGTATCAGTAAAGCAAACTAACATTGCCTGGGCACCTTGCAAAGTTCCGCTATATATTAACTACATATTTTCTAAACAAAAAAAAAATTAAAGGAAAAAATAAAACAGTTAACATCAAGGAATAAGACGCCATAAAAAGGAGTTTCCGAGAACACCCAAACATCTCATTTGCTAAAGTATGCTTCTGCACAATATCAAAGAACCGTAACTCGTCAGTTCGCGGAAAGAGAGCCACCTGAGGCTATAGAAATCGCGAGCCAGACGAATATGAGACGCAGCTTAATAAGGGGACCCAATGAAACCTGGAAGGGGGGGAGAAGAGGGAGGCCAATGGTCCGTGCTACCTTCATGCTGGGGTCTGTGCCATATACGCTTCATTCCTTCCTTTCACTAGTGTAAAAGTAAAAATACCTAAAAAAGCAACTGCATTTTCTTTAAGATGAAAGTAATGAGTGCTGCGTGACTGGATGTCATAAAATGTTTAATATAGTTGTTCTAAGTATTGTTTGTTTTCACGGTTAACTCTTACAACCATTGCGTCCATGTGTGGCAATTCATAATCAAACAAGATTTTCCGCATTCTTTCTTGAAATTACTCTTACGTGGTCACATTGCCCATACGCGGTACAGCTTGTGAACCAGACAAGACCAAAGATGTTCGTGATGTTTATATTAAAAATAAAATAATGCAGTACATAAGTATTCCGACATAATTACACATCGGAGTTAATCTGTATTTTTGGAAAGGTGTAATGTAGTAATTAAAGGACAGAGAATTATATATATATGCATCGCCTGGAGGTGAAAAAACAAAGTAAACTTGTTGCAAACCTTAATTCATTATTTCAACTATCCTTTAACGTTTTATTTTCCTTGTCGCCAGTGTGGTAGTACCGATAACTGGTTGGGTGATTCATACATTTTTAATAGAATGGAGATTTCTTCATTTTCCTCCAACTTTAAGATAACATTCGAAACTACTCCAATACAACATCTTCACGACGAAACCTGTACTTTCATGACCGTCTCCTGTATGAAAGTATGGTTATGACCTACGTGAATGAACAGAGCTCTCTCTCTCTCTCAATAATATCACGTTCAGATCCGCCTGATAAATAATGTACTGTTGAGCAGGCACGCGTTCATATCTTCTCCACTTTGCACGGTCCTCTTTCATTATCATTACAGGGTGGACATCCAGGTGGATATTTCTGCTACTAAATGAATGAAAGATACTGATTACGCCTGTTAGCTTATAACATACAGATTTATTGCACCAAAGAGTAAACCACAATGTTGGGTGAATATTCACTTTTTCTCGTAGATATTAACGTATGAAAGTGACAATGCTAGCTATTTATGTTTCATATTCGTGTATAGAAGTAAGATATCGTCTCTCTATGCCTGCTCTCTATATGACACCCTCCGCTGCGCTCCTATTCACCTCCCAGCCGGATGCATTTCATTTGAGCGAATATTCTTCAGGCGAAAACTCACTTCATTTGGGCAAGTTAATTCTTCAGTTGGGCGATACGTTATACCTCAATCGACACTCAAATGATGGTTACTATTTCACGAGGTTCCTGATAAGTTGTCGCCCAAATGATATAAGAAGCGGTCGTTCAAATAATATAACAAACAGTCGGCCATATGATAAGCGCCCCTCCCAGCCACCTGGACTCGAGCTCCCCGCCAATGACGCGACCAATCTCCAGGGAGTGTTCCGAGACCTGTGGCCTTTGAGCTTTCCCCAGAAGAGGCTGCTGGACGGGCTGTACTTCTCTGCAGGTCCTTCTCCCGCTCCTAATACCGCGATGAAAAATGTCATGTGACCGGTTGTTGCAGGAAATTACGAAATCCATAAATATAAAAGTTTATTATTTTATATATTTATTTGTCAATTAGTAAATTTATTCATTTTATTTTATTTCACCTTTCGTCAGCGTTCAATGCTGTCTCCATCAGTATTACGTTCACCAACTTCAAAAACCCGAATCCCTCTACGATTGTGATGTAGATACCACAATATACATTCTATAATAGTAGTAATGATATAATAATAATAACAACAACAACAACAACAACAACAACAAAAATGCATGCACTTACGTATTACCTATTAGTCTAAATACTTGATGACTAAATGAAGTGGACGAAAAAATTAAATAAACTCCTAGCATATTTCCTATTCATCTAAAAGTAGTCTTGCTTAATGGCTAAACGAAGTGGATGAAAAAATGAAGCTCCTTAGTAAAAGAGTAAAAGAGGAAAAGAGGAAAGAATAACATTTGTCCCAAGATGAGGATGGTAAACTCAGGTCGTTTTCGTTCTATTTCGCTGCATCACAATATCTCACTTTTTTTTTTTTTTCTGTTTTTACGTTCGGATTCCCAGTACTATTAGGGCAAGGACGGTGTCTCCTAATGAAGGACTCTTGATTTTGGCATTTGGAAACCGTTACTCCGAGTGCATGCCCTTCCTAACCTCGGACCGTGGCCAGCCTGGATTTGAACCCGTGCGCCTCTTAGAGCAGCTAATAAAACTGTTATCAAAGGAACCACAAACAAGACGAACTAAACATGGTCAACAACTATGACGTCTCTAATTTTTAAGTACCAGGTGAAGGGTGTTATTTCTTAATCAGTGGCAGCGCATTTCCTAGAGAGTAGATGAAACAGTACAAGTATATCTCCATGTCTCAAGGCTGGTTTGTGTTGACTCTAGAAAGTAACACCTCCATCACCATCACCACCACCACCACCACCACCACCACAGAAGAAGAAGAAGAAGAAGAAGAAGAAGAAGAAGAAGAAGAAGAAGAAGAAGAAGGAGGAGGAGGAGGAGGAGGAGGAGAAGATGATGATGATGATGATGATGATAATGATGATGATAATGATGATGATGAAAGAAAAGGAAAAAGGAAAAAAAAAAGAAAGGAAGGAAGAAAGAAAGTAGGAAATTAACAAACAAAAAAAAATTAAACGATGGTGATATTGAAGAAAAATACAACGATCCCACACACGCTATCCAAACTGAATACTTCATGTTGAGGAATGATGGGCGTGATAACTGTTAACGCGACACCCCCGGTAATATGAGCTGCTGACGGCGACCGGGATGAAGCGATTGATGAACGACCGTCATTTTCCTCCACTAGAGAATGAAGATAATGACGCAAGATAATGGGACACATGGCGAGGGGAGAAAGTCCATATTCTTAAACATTTTGGTGTCTCGTCTCAAATACTTTTAACAGGCTGTGGTGAAAGTTGCTGAAATTTTCAATGGGATTTTCATGTTTCTGATGATAGTCTAACTAGGATTTTTGCAGGATCAAAAAGAAAAACAGCCATAAGAAACTAATCATCTCTGTGGCCCTTGAAAAAATACTCCTCATGAAAGCTCAAAGGATTTAAGAGGTTTAAAAATCATATTAAAATGCAAATCACCGATACTAATGTTCAGTACACCAGAAATTCCGTAGACACGCCAAATAACAAACGGATTTAACGGGCCATATATGCATACAGTACAGTATTCTACCATACCAGACCTCGACAACATGAGCACAAGTCGGCGGTACCGATTCGCCCTCCACGTTCGAATGAGAGCGAAGCGAGGAGGATGAATGAGTGACAGACATGCAGAGAGAGAGAGAGAGAGAGAGAGAGAGAGAGAGAGAGAGAGAGAGAGAGAGAGAGAGAGAGAGAGAGAGAGAGAGAGAGAGAGTCTGGGAGCAAGTGAGGAGAGGGGGCAGGGAGGGGCTGGTGAGGTCAGCCGCTCACTGAAACGCCTCACTCCTCACGTCATTTAGTGCAGGGCGAGCGGAGCAGTTGGACGCGCGCGCGGTTGTGATTCCCGTCAGTGAAGAAATGCATGCCTGCATTTTATCAGTGGCACAGAAAATAATGATTCTATTCGTGAGTGTTTAAAATTGTCTTCAGATTGGTTTGTTACGTTTACGCACCGTGCCAGAGGAAAAAAAATACTTAAGGCAATTATGTGATATTAATCTATGAAATGTTACACTGAAAGTTAACGAAATATACCGTGTGAGCTCATAATACGACTGAAAATAATAATTCCTAACACATAATCATAATGTGACCTTATAACTCCGTCCGTCCGTTCTTTACCAGAAATAAGCTGTTAGCTCTACTGAAACTTTCGCTCCACGATGATCTTTGAAAATATCTACAAAAAGCCGCATTGTCGCTACCACCAGCCTTCTGGCCCAGCCCTGCCCCGCCAACAGGCCTTCAGACAAGTTCCCCGCCTGCTAAACGAGTCCCCAGGCTTCCTAGAACAAGTGAAGAAAGGCTATTACTGCTCCCCGAGATACTTGGAACTCTTCTCCTCAGAGTATTACCCTGAATATCTACCGCTATACAAAGATATATATATATATATATATATATATATATATATATATATATATATATATATATATATATATATATATATATATATATATATATATATATATAGTGTACGTTTTTCAGTTGTGATCAATTACTAATGAAATCCTCATAGACTCGTGCTTTGTCATTTTAGAATGAAATATTCTTGATTTTGTTCTTTTTTTACAATTAGCTAGGATGCATTCACATAACAATAAAAAAAATAATAATAATACACCAGTAACAGAGGTTATATACATTAGCACGTGAATGAATATTCAGTGCGCGAGCACACTTACCTGTTCCTCATGAAATGTAAACATGCATATGATAATGTACTTATGTTACATTACAGCTTAACACATTAGTGGTCAATATTGTCACTGGTGGATTTTACGTACGACTGTCAAACTTGTTTATGAAAAAAAAAGACAATATTCTAAATATTTGATTCATCCGCGAACTATGAAAAATGTATGCAAATAATTCCTTGTATATAAGGTGGTTAAAATAATTATTTATGAAAAGAAAAACGATGTTGGTCGCGAAGAGTGTAATTCATTCAGTCTTGTCTGGTGAATGAATTACACTGGCTGTGTGTGTGTGTGTGTGTGTGTGTGTGTGTGTGTGTGTGTGTGTGTGTGTGTGTGTGTGTGTGTGTCCCATTCATTCACTCACGCTCGTCTGCGGGGCTTAAGACACAGCCAACCTACGGAAAGCGCTCACAGCTTCTAGTAACTGAACCCATTCACACACCACACACGGGGACAACAAGGCCACAATCCCTCAGCTCACCCTTCCCGGGAGTCGAACAGAGACCTTTTGGTTGTGAACAGTATGTGTGTGTTTGTAGTAACAACAACAACAACAACAACAAAAACAATAATAATAATAATAACAATAATAATAATAATAATAATAATAATAATAATAATAATAATAATAATAATAATAATAATAACCGCGATACAATAATAATAATAAAATTACGGGGTATACCGTTACATGGAACTTGATTGTGCTTAATTAGGACGACATAAGTCTGCCATGATGCTTAATTTTGGTTAATATACACAGTATGAAAAAATAATTAAATATTATGTAGAACTATTGTAGCTTGTTACGTCTCTCACACCCTGTATTCACAACCACTACTGTGACCTTTGACTTTTGTACAGCCACCTACGATTGTGGGCTTGAATGATGTGCGCATCTACAAAATACGATGGAAAACGCGGTAGTTTTACCCTGATGAGCAATTAAAAATTCACCAGAAAGGGTTGTTAGACTTTCCTAAAGCTTTCTCCTCCAAGCTTAATATAGTCATGACGGAGGCCTTACATTCATGCTGTTAGTACAGCTTCATGGAGCAGGATGATTGAATGATTATCAAAATTGTGGTAATGCTGCATTGTTGTTGTTGTTGTTGTTGTTGTTTTTGTTGTTGTTATCATACTTATATAATTATATGTAATTATAATAATTATTATTTGAGAGTGGGGAATCCATTTATCTGGAAGGAGCTAGACTGCACTCCACATTATCATTATTATTATTATTATTATTATTATTATTATTATTATTATTAATCTGAAACGTCAAAGTGAACAGATGCAGACAACTAATGAATTGCAGTATTTCATTAGTTGTACCAGAATTGTTTCCTTATATGTGACACACTGTACTGAGCATGTCTATTTTGTATAGTACAGTACAGATCATCTTATTCCAGTGTAATAAATCCCTTTGTTTCCACACTTGTTTCTTTTTAGCTTTCATTTACATATACAAACAAACTCATGTTACATTTTTGCATACTGATTCTTTATATCATATATTTCCATCTCATGAAATTTCATAGGAAAGTTTTAGCTTTGTTAAAAATTCTCAATATTTCTGATTTTTCAATTTCATCAACTAAGGAAGATTACACCACTAAACTCCTTACCAATGAACAACTCCTCTTGTGAGAAGCTTATTCATAGGACATTACTTTTGTATGCCACTGTATGAAATTGATGAACTCAATAAAACTTGACTAATTGTGAAATTACTGGTATTATTAGCATCACTGCCTGATAAGACAAAATACCTGCCAATCTCTGAGCAAAAAGACAAACCTCCACGTTCAGAAAATGCAGCTGAGTGCCAAAGGTAAGTTAAGAAAAGGCTTATAATTCCAGCAATTTGTATGATACAAAACCCTGGAACTGCACAGCAGCAAGTGAAGATCACATCAGATGCTGAAGTATAATGGAAATATGGGGTATTGATTTCATATATCTGAATGTGTCTATTGTCTATCATTACACTATTACTTATAATGAAAATATACACTCTGAAGTTTGCATGAGTTGTCATTCCAGTGTAATGACCCAAACACAGAAGCCCTACAGCCCCACAAGCACAGGATGTACCCATTGCTTGGCTGGCAATTTGCTGGGCTTTCATGCTCAGCTCCCAGGCTTGATTCCCAACATGGCACCTTTCATCCAAAGCACAGATTTGCTTTAGTTTCCAGACCAATTGCTCAGCATTTCAATATAATGAATGTGTTCTGATCATGCCTTGGTTTGAGGCAGTACAAGTGGGAACACTTTGGTTTAATTTTATTGATATTTTCAATAACAAATAACACAAACTAATATTTCAGTTCTGTAAAATCTTAATATTTTCAATGCAGCTCAATGATATTTTCATGATATCACTCCAGCTTTTATTCATGGATCATATTATATACCACTGTAAAGTTTATGTGACTGATCTATAATCAAATTTATTCCAAAACAAGTTTTCAATATGCCTTAATAATTCATACTAGACATCTAATCAAATAATAACAAGCATAAATTTGTAATCACTAAATTTGTTCACTAAATGCAGCATCATATGGAGTAACGGCAACTTGCACCATCTGCTAACAATATGTTAATGCACACCAAAAAGTTCTTTGATGTATAATAAGCTTTCATGTGGTATTGGATTACAACTAGTAAGGATATCCCCAATATGGGTTATTGTCGTCTAATGCAAATTTGGGTTATACTCTTTTTGCTTGCAATGGTTATTTTATGGCATATTTTTGTGGTGTGGTGGAAACTTGGACCTTTTCCTATGGAAGGGCCTCTCATCCACATTTGGGGTATGGAGGTGGAGGTTATGAATGGAGACCTCTTTGGATAACTTTTTCATAAATTTGAAATAGTAATATAAATATTATATATATGCTAATAATAGCATCATTATTAAAAATATCTGTAGGAACCTCATGTTAGAAATCTAAGAGGATAATCCTAAAAGATTCCCCTTCACACCAAAATTAAAAACATCATTCTACCTATATTGGTGTTTGTGTAATAACCGTATGAATGTTTTTACCTTTGAAGAAGATTTTCTCATATGTTTGTTTTAGCAAGAGTTGCCCTTACTCCACACAACACCTCAAATGATACATTACCATTGCTGTTCTGGTAAATATAGGAACAATTATTTCTTATATAAACTGGTATTATGAATATCATGTATTTTTTACTTTTTTTAACATTCACATACAACAGATAAGCTGTTTCTTGTGTTCATATTCACATATACAGATTAACCTCGACCTGAATGACAATAACCATTACCAAACAGCAATGCAAACATCAAAACAGATTCTCTAATAAACCTCAGACTAACAGCTGGCAAAAATGCATTTCCTTTGCTTTGAATTTAGAAAATAACTATCATAATACTACAGCAATGCTAGCCTTCAAAATAGCAGCACTCTACAAACACAATAATTTCATATACAATACTATGTTATTTATGGATTAGGAAGAAATTAAATATAACTGGAAGAACATTACTCCATGCCCATATGATTCAGGTGTTGGTTCCAAGCCAAGAGTGTTCAAGCTACCAGATTAAAGATGTCAGTGTTGCTAATACTATGAGAAAATCACATAACTCAATGTCAGATTACTTAGTGCCATTCTGTTCACCTCACTTGAAGTGTTATGAGTATGCAAACTATTATAGTATGTATGCATATGTATTGCTGCTTTAATAACCGATGATGTGTAGTTTCTTTAATAATGACTCTTGCGTTATGTAACATCGACCTTAGTAAATGAATACGGTAAGTCACGAGGGAAGTTCTTCATTAAAGAGAAAGTCATAAAAAAAGTCCAGTAATCATAACAGCACCACACACTCATATAATTAATGTCACGGCATGGAAATGTGTGTATCATCAAAAGTATGCTTCAATAATTACTAGGAACAAGAATGACAGCTGTGTTAATAGCTAAATCCACCACTGACAATATCATATACAAAAAGAAGAAAAAAATTATATAGATACTAAAATCATATAGATATTAATAAATAAAAAAAAAAAGAAAGAAAAAAGAAAGAAAATGACCACCAACAAAAACTTCCCTGATTCTGAGCTGTGTCAGCTTCAGTGAAAGTATACAACAGTACTGAGTAATGCAATGAACAGAATATAACCCAAGAAAAGCCTGCCAACCCATTAACTGTGACCAACATGAGAGCAGAACCTCTACACCCAGCTCAGAACCTTTCACATATTTCTATGCAGAGAATGTGAGACATCTATTAAATATGCAAAAGTCTTACTAAGAAATCAACACAGGACATAAATTCATAATGTATTAGAATGATAGTGAGGCAGTAAGTGTGCCACAGTGAAAGAATCTGTAACCACTACAATGTTCAGGAAAGAGCCTTACCCACAAAACATTAATGAAATATATTGGTTTCCCTAAGTTTATATTTCTTTCTAGTAATCAGTACAATATCTAAATTCAATCCACAACAGCAGATGACATTTATAAATATTTGTAAGTTAAAGCAGCCAATGTATTTTGTCCTCTAAACCAGTGCATAGTTGCTACATTAAATCTAACACAAAAATATTACAAAATTCTTAACTTAAATACTACCAAGACCATTATCATGTACATTTCCCCATACAATAAAGCTACACACTTTAGTGACTCCAGTTTCTGATTTCTTTAACAAAAACAAGCTTCTATTCTTCTAACCTATGTTTTCATGTTGAAGCTGATGTTCAACAGAAAACAGCAATGCTACAATAAGTTTTCAACAATATTGTGTAAAATCCTCTGATATTTAATTAGTAAATACATTAATCTAGTGTCAGTAAGTGGAATGTAGCATCCTAAAATAGCAATAGAACAGTCAAGGTCGACTGAAATCCATTTGGGTCCTGGTGACCATCTTAAACTAACTGATATAGTGTCATACTCATACTTCCATGAATGTCCTAACACAGTTCCAATCCCTGGTGAGAACCTGTCATGGACAATCTATTCCAACTTCAAATCAATTTCTCTGTTCCTATGATGATCTGAGGCAGGTATGGCATTTCTGTAACCCTTAGTATTTCCCTACACAGAAGACTAAATGTCATGTGTCATATTGCTTAAACTGTAATTGATATGCTTCCAGTAGCTAATTACCTTTCATGCCAGGTTCATTTTTATTACAATACAGAAAAGTTATCAACACATTTTCAACAAATACTATGGTATGAGACAGTTCTCTTAATGGCCTTACTTTAATATCTTCATATTTCTGAGATATATCTTCTGATCCTTTATCCATCAGCATGATTCTCTGTTCCCTGATTCATTACAGATTCTATATCTGGAGTAAGCTCTCTCCTTTCATGGATCTCTATATCATTTGGCCCATCTAGTACTTTTACATTAATTTTGTGTTTACCTTGCATGAAATATGAAACGGGTAACTGATTGCTTTGAGATAAACGGGAAATAACGATAGGAACCATTGCAATATCTCTTCGTGAACGATGTCTATTCATGTCGGTTGATTCACTGGCATTGAAAGCTGTTGCATTAGTCTCTGCTGTGCTTACAGCACTAATATTGATGAAACCAGGCCCTGTCGGCTCAGAAAATGAATCAGTACTGCTCTCAGAACTATTTAAAGAAACTGGAATATGTGGCTCATTGGTAATATTTCCTGTAAAAAAACTTCCATTTTCTCTTCCAAATGTATCATTAGTTGCAGAATCCTCTGGCTGGGAATTATGAGATCCATATCTTGGTGGCAAATCAGAGGCTGATGATTGGTTTTGCACAGAATCAACAAAAACTGGAACTCTCAGATCCCCCTTGGTCTGTGAGCTGTTGCCAGTAACTGGAGGGCTGAGTGTTGTGAAGTCTGAATTCTCATTTACAGTACTACGATTAAATGAAGT
>NC_087167.1:16050000-16077500 GCF_035594125.1 Scylla paramamosain
AAACTGGTAATAAATGGCAGCTTTTACTACATCTTTCAGTATTTGAAATCAAGTAACTTTGTTAAAAAAACAAATTATAGTATGACAACCGAAGCAATTATGAGTTGATTTTTTTTATTAAAAAACCAAGTTGTTTGGAAATGGAGACGTTCAGTAACCAAGGTTCCATAATGTGTGTGTGTGTGTGTGTGTGTGTGTGTGTGTGTGTGTGTGTGTGTGTGTGTGTGTGTGTGTGTGTGTGTGTGTTGTTTATATATATATATATATATATATATATATATATATATATATATATATATATATATATATATATATATATATATATATATATATATATATATATATATATATATATATATATTTTTTTTTTTTTTTTTTTTTTTTTTTTCAGCACATCCCTAAATTTCTAAGTTACTTAAACTCTAAACACCGTAATACTGAATTCACGTGTGACATGGAAAACAATGGTTCTATCCCATTTCTGAATGTAATTGTGATTCATAATAACAACTACATACTGCAGTTTACCATAAACCAACTTTCACAGGTTTTGGGGATTAATTATTTATCTTTCATCCCTTAATTGTTTACAATTAATGCTATAAAAACCCTCTTATATCAATGCCATGCTTTATCTTCTAACTGGTTTGCTTTTGATCATGAGGTCAACTTCTTAAGGACATGTTTCCACAATAACAGTTTCCCACTAAGCATCATCAATAATACTATCTACTAATTTTTAGAAAGCAAATTTAGTCAGCCTTCATCTAATGACACATAGATGACACACAAGAAATTCATAAAATTACCTTACTATGGCCATCTTAGCTATACTATTAGAAAGAGATTCATTACCATACCTAAAACACAATATCATGACACCAAGTTCATATCTATTTTTACCAACATGTTTACTATTGCCTCCTTTTTTTAAATTTAAAGACAGTACTCCTATTAGACTTATTTATATTATCATTTATTAATTTAATTGTTTGAGTTGCAAGACTCGATATATTGGAGAAACCATGAAGAAATCTAACACATAGAATCAGTGAACATAAAGGTACTTCAATATGTACACATAAACAGTTAGCTCATCCCACTTTTTCAGTAATAAGAACACATTCACATCTACATGATCATCCGTTTCTGGAGAAGGATTTTAGTATACAGTGGAACCTTGGTAACCGAATGCCTCTTCAAACAAATTGGGTTTCAAACTAAATTTTAAGTTCATTATTGCTATGGTTGCAGTACCATAATTCGGTTCTAGGAGTAGAGAAGTAGCAGATGTGATGAAGAGGAGAAAAATTAACATCCTTTGTGTCCAGGACACCAGATGGCAAGGTAACAAGGCCAGAGAACTGGGAGATGGGTACAAGCTCTTTTACAGTGGAGCAAACAAGGAAGGAAGAGGAGGTGTGGGAATGGTACTGGATGCTGAGAGGAAGAAACACATTGTGAATGTGTTTATTATTAATTTATGGTTTATATAAATATTTCCTTAATTTTTTTATGTATCTGGAGGAGAGACAGTGGCTAAGACAATAATTCAATCTTTGAAGAAAAGTTAAATGTGACCCAGTTGAAAAAGCCTCAATATAAACAAACAGTTTTTTGGTGCTCAGGTGTAATCATGAGCCACCTGTGGCTCTCTCAATAACCAAGAACAACTGCATTTTCCCAGTAGCTTTTCTCATCAGCAAGATGTCTGAGTGTTGTGGTCACCTTCATTTTGAGAGGCAAGTGAGTTGCTCTTCTCTGTGTCACTCTGTAAGGCTTTCCTTCACTAGATACATAGAGAATACCTGCATGGTCTAAACAGTATCATCTGATGGGTTCTGTGTCACTAAGCTCATTCAGTACATCCTTTCTGGATAAATAATCTCTGAACTGGATATGTTGTGGAGCAGCCATCATGGCAGTAGGAGTGTCTGTCATAAACCAAAAAGACAGGGTGGATGGGTGTCCAGGAATGGATATTAATCAATTTTACATTGATTCTTATGGGGAAAATAATATATATCTACATATGACAGAAAGAATGAAAGTCCATTATAACTGAAAATCTATTATACTTATTCAAGTTTATCTATATACCAGACCAACATCTGCAGTAAAAGAAAGCTGCCAAGATAATGTGTTTACATGCATACATTCATATTCACAATCGCTTAAAAAAAAAAAAAAAAAATGATGCTCACTGACCACAATGCACAAGGGTCAGATATGCAGTATTCCCAGACCTCTCCACATCAGGATCTGACACCACAGCTGGTCTACCATAGCTGCTCCATGAAACAGACCTATCAAGTTGGTCTACCCACGCTGTTCCATGAAACAGACCCATCTAATTGGTCTACTCTGTCTGCTCCATGAAACAAACCCTGTTCTGACTGCATCTTAGAAATATTTTTTAAATCATTTACAAGACGCTCACTCTCAGGGTTTGATGATAACATATAAACAGTGAATCCAATAATCATAACTCTTTCCCACTCTTATCTAAATAGCAGACTGGAAGCCATTATGGAATGATAAATGATGAGAAAACAAGCTACTTACTTGACGGACATTGTGTTTTACTTCTACACCATATGGGACACTTGGCGACCCCTTTACTTTATACTGAATATTATACATGATTATCTCTCCATTCTGTTGTGGTTCTGGTGGAGGATGCCACGATAAAAGAATCCATGTTTTGCCTTTGCTGACCACAGTGATGTTTTGAGGACCAGCACTTGGTTCTAGAATCAAGACACATTAGTAAGTGACCAAAGTATGAAGCAGAAACAATATTACCAATAATCAATACTTGACTTTTGATTTCTTCTTAGTAACTATTAAGGAAATTTAAAGCAAAAAAAAAAAAAAAAATAGAAAAAAACATACTGGCAGGTTTGGTCTTCACATGAACGCTGCGACTCCACTTTCCAAGACCAAGGTACTTAGATATGGTGGCAATACTAAAGCTATAATCTTTGTATGGATGAAGGTTCTTCACTGTATATTGAACAGTACTTTCTCCATCCACTCTTATGTACTTCTCTGAAAAAGGAAAAAAACACATCTTAAACACAAACATAAACATAAACACACACACACACAATATATATATATATATATATATATATATATATATATATATATATATATATATATATATATATATATATATATATATATATATATATATATATATATATATATATATTATACAGAATATATGGTGCAAGGTATTATCAGAACTCTCACATTTCATTAGTATAGCAGCATGCTTCCTTCAAAACAACATTTCAACAAAGTGTTTCTAAAGCTACCTTTCCTTTTTTTAAATAAGTTATCAATTACCACACCAATACAAGTAGAATGAAATAACAGCAGCAAGAGGAAAGTATGCATAATCTCCTTGTCTGAGAGTTCTGTGCAGAATGAACTAACCCATGAATTATACTCTGAGAGCCTCCAGCATCAAGGTGAGATTCATTCACACTCAAAAATGTCCACCATCAAAAGTCCTGGTTAGGTGATAAAGAGTCACCAAACTAGGAATTTTGGTGGGTTCATGACACCAAACTGATCTTGGCTAAGTGAGCAATTAGTATAACTATCTTTAATAGATAATATCTGAATTATGGGTACTAACCAGGTTCAGCACATTTCTCTGCAAATTTTTCAACAACACAGTAGGAGATGTTGAAGGCAACTGGTTGTGCTGCTTGAGCCTTACATTCAAGATCCCATTTTAACTTCACTTCTGATGAAAGCCTGAAAGATGAAACATTGCAAGTATCACTCCATAACTTAAATAAGCATCTTTATAAATTTTCATCAAGGTATTATAACTTACTGAAATTGTTAATAATTAGGTCCTGAAGCTTTTGGCACCAGACCCTGATGAAAATCCTTTAATTTTTACAAAACTCATAATCTCTAGAAGTTCAAATGGCTGAAAAATTATACAGCAAAGCAATACTTTCAATCTGACAATGACTAATACTAAATATAAGCCATGACTGCAAAATTCAAACTTACACATTTGTATAATTGAATTTGTCTATGGCAGGCTGTTGTTCACCGTGAGTGGCAATGCAGCCACTCCATTTAATTCCACTGGATGAGTTATGGGTGTTGACGGAAATGCCAAACATATGGCGGGATGAAGGATCATAGCCAGTAAGATTTTTTACATATATGGTTGGTTCATTGATGATCTCCCAGCTTAATTTATTCTGTGGAGTTGAAATTAACTTTTAGCCATGTGTATAATTATAATATTTACATCGTTATCAAATATACCATCATGAAAATTACCCTGATAATGCAAAACAGCTATTTGAAGAAATAGGAAACTCTGCTAATTCTTTAAAACTCAAAGATTAATTTTCTTTATTTCAAACCGAAGTATATTTATTAAAATTCATGCTATAGTAGTTGTATCAAATGCCAAGCACTGACCTGACAACGGTTTTCATATTCTGTTTGTTTGCACCAATAGAGAGTTACTGTTTCTATATTGGTATTTGCAAGAGTCAGCTCAGGAATTCGCCACCTTGCCATGTAAGTTGTGGAATAATTGCCTGAATAAGCAATAACCTTGAAGTAGTCTGGGACATTTAGCAAGGATGCTTTCTTAGGCACAATCACCTCTGACATCAGGTTTGAATCTTCAGGAAGACCATGATCATTCTTAGGTCTAATCTCAATCCTGGAAAATATATAACATTTTAGATGAAATGTAAAGTTATTTTGACTATAATGGTTAACTAATATACCATGTACTTCCCAAACTCTTACCTCACAGTTTGCATACCAATAATAACAATGACTGATTTAAAGCTTATTCCCATATAGACAAAGGTAGAAGAATAATGTAAAGGCATAAAATAGGGAAAGTAGAGGAAGGGTTTAAATACCAAGAGATGAAGGACCTTCTGTCACAGCCATATTTCAAGAAGTCTGTATTGTTTACCTTATCCTTACATAATGTTACAACACCAACTCAGACAACAGTTTCACCCACAATGTGTGTGTGTGTGTGTGTGTGTGTGTGTGTGTGTGTGTGTGTGTGTGTGTGTGTGTGTGTGTGTGTGTGTGTGTATTTGTCTGTGTAAGAATATACATGTGTATAGGTAACTTTAAAAAATTGGAAGGATATCACAATGCTCACCTATAAGTTATGGTATTTTCCAAGCCCCAGAACTTTATAAAACCACGGTGTGTGGTCTGTGAGCTGTGGAAGCTGCTGAAATAAAAACAGATAGTAAACATCTATACATATATGTATTCCCTGTGCTTAGTTCTATAAACCAATAAAATATAGATAAAAGTAAAATAGAAAATTGAAATTCATTAAAGCCAAACACCAATATTCCAGGTATCACTGGTATGGTTGAGTATTTAATCTAGAATAAATCCTATGAGCAGACTCCAATAAATAAGTTTCTTTAAAATGCAACGCAATCTCAGCTAAGGCATCTAAAGAAAGTATATACATATACAAACAGATCTTTAAAATATAGATTTCACATACTACCCTTTCAGAAGATAGTAAGAGTACCATTAAATTTCCACTTCACATACAACTTCTGTCATTGTGTTAGAACCAGCTGTTTTGTAATGATCACTGTCCAAATTTCTGTACCAATGATAATCACAAATTTTCTTTTATTTTCCACATCAATCTTCATATATATAGCACATGAGCATAAACAACCATTTACAAATACCTGAATTACAAACTTTCAAGGTTAACAATAAAACAAATTTTGTCCTTTGTCCTAATCTAGAAAGACAGAAATTACAATTTACAAATGAAATCTCAACTTTTTAAACATATGAAAAATACTGAAAATAGATAAGATGAAAAAAGTAGATAAAATTAGAATCTATGTTTGATGCTGCCCATCCATTCATTCTCTATTCCATCCTAAACCACTCTATCAGCTGCTGCTCAATGTTAATCACCCAACAGCTTGCCACCAACATTCTAAGCCAAAAGTCTTTATTAATGCTCAACCATTCCATAATTTTACTCCACCCCCCACCAAAAGGTTACATGTATCATATACCTCAATTGTGAATAACATATGCTCATTTATCCACATACCTAATGTGTTCCTCAGGACCCTAGTGAATATTCCACAAAGATCATGCATTTACTGCCATAATATGTTTATATATCAACTGACAAAACTACAAGACCCCTTAACATACCGCCCATCACTGTCATCAAATATCTTCACTTCATATTACAAAGCCAGGCCCATTTTCCTCCAAGGGGTCAACTGTCTGCCAGCTGACATAGACATCCCGTAGTAGCTTGTTTTCTTCAACCTCAAACATCCCTAGGGTGGTCATGGGGAGCCACTGCTGGTCCTGGAGGAACACCAACAATATTCTCAGATGAAAAATGAAGAACTGCTAATTATATCCATAATGCTATTAGCATTTTCATTCCTTCATCCCTCTCTCTGATAAGTTCCAGAATAGGAGTCAAGGTCATGTGTGTGTGTGTGTGTGTGTGTGTGTGTGTGTGTGTGTGTGTGTGTGTGTGTGTGTGTGTGTGTGTGTGTGTGTGTGTGTGTGTGTGTGTGTGTGTGTGTGTGTGTGTACCTTGTCTCAGCTAACCCCCTTTGCAGAGGTATGTTACAGAGAGAGAGAGAGAGAGAGAGAGAGAGAGAGAGAGAGAGAGAGAGAGAGAGAGAGAGAGAGAGAGAGAGAGAGAGAGAGAGAGAGAGAGAGAGAGAGAGAGAGAGAGAGAGAGAGAGAGAGAGAGAGAGAGAGAGAGAGAGAGAGAGAGAGAGAGAGAGAATTTTCCATCTTATTTATCAAGTGCACAAACAAATTACCTCTAGTTATGACATTCCTACAACAAAAACATGAACAGCAAAATTAATGGAAAAATGTTGAATGTTATCAGATCAGTATCTAACTTACGAGTGGATTCTGTCCTGTTAACAACAATGGCTGGTTCGGACCACATTTCCTCTCGGATTGGGCCCGTCCCAGTGTGTAGGCGCACACAGAACTCGTACTCAACAAAGGGCTTAAGATTACTTATAGTCCTATTGAAGATCTTCCTTTGAAACCGTTCAGGAGTATATTCCCAAGTATCAATCTGGAACAGCAAAAAAAAATTAACACCAATAAGCAAAGAATGACAAAATAACCACTGATAATAAATGTATAACAAAGATAATTGCATATCACATACATATCACAAAAAAATATACATTAGAATTTAAGTGTTGAAAATTATTCTTACCACTTCCCAAGGACTGTACTGAGCTATATTTCTGAATGGCTTTATTCTATACTTGACTTCTTGGGTAACCTTCCCATCAACAAACACATCAATTGGATGTGGGAAATTCCAACTCATGATTACTTCCCGAGGTCCAAGGATCTCAGCCTTAAAATTGCTGGCCTTCCCAGGTATAACTGAAAGAGAAAAATTAATTTAAATTAATACATCATGACTTCATGAGGTAAAATCATTACTGGCATAATAATTATAATTGTTATCATCACTGACTTATAAGGCAAGTTCCTAAAGAAATCTATTTTCTTAAGCTGGATCCTTGACCCCTACACCACTGAGAGAGAGAGAGAGAGAGAGAGAGAGAGAGAGAGAGAGAGAGAGAGAGAGAGAGAGAGAGAGAGAGAGAGAGAGAGAGAGAGAGAGAGAGAGAGAGAGAGAGAGAGAGAGAGAGAGAGAGAGAGAGAGAGAGAGAGAGAGTGGGGGGGACTTACACATTTTTTAATTTGAAAAAGTATCAAACAGGAACTTTAGAAATTAAAGTCACAAGCTGCCACTGATATATACACACACACACACACACACACACACACACACACACACACACACACACACACACACACACACACACACACACACTTAAAAAAAGAGCAACATGTTTACTTACCAGTGGCATAAAGATCTACATAATGCCTAAATTCAACAGGGTTTTGAGTAAGGTTGTTTTCTGCTGAGAATATTATAGTCCAGTTTCGTCGCCCACTATGAAATTCCATTCCATGCCAGAAACACCAGTTTTGTCTACTTTCTCTCTCAGGACAGTCCCTGCAATTTAAATAGATAAAATAAAATTTTGTCTTATGAAGACCTGGGATCAAATACAAATATTACATGTAAAAAAGTAATATCTAGTTATATACAAATGATTAATGAAAATACACATAACCAACATGATTCTGCAAGAGCATGTAATAGAATTTAGACTATGATACAGTCAAAACAATACTACTCATACTGTGATTCCTCAGATTTTGGATATATCAGACAAAATCTACCACTCCCTAATAACCACATATTGCTGGAAATACATGCTGACCAATGACTAAGATTGTGTTGCCCTTGTTTTAGTTTATCCATTTGTATGCTGAAAGGCAAATGCTACCTGTGGCAACTGTGGTAACTGATTAATATTTGTGAATTTTTGGTTGAAGTATGACATTTACTTGACCACAGTTCTATCTCCATGAATGACATTAATTTGAATGGGACTCTCCTTGAAATAAGTCCCCTAAGACTAATATTTACCCCAAGTATCAACTGGACAATCACTGACAAATATTTTCATTAGTTCAAGCTCACAGGCAGACACCATCTTGCATGAAATACCAATACTTATGGATCATCTAAATTAATAAGAAATGATCCCTTAACACATCAATATAAATACTTTTGTTTATTATCACACTTTTAATAGATAAACTGCACACCATCACACATCTAACTATTTCACAATTTTTATTGCATACAGAGGGTGTTCAAGTTACAAGGTAACAAGTTATGAATGTTCACAAATAGAAGAAGTCTACTCACAAAATGAAACTGCGCTCCCAATATCATTCCGTTTGCTAACCAAAAGTTCAAATTTGGTGATACGCACAATATTTACCAAGTACACCACTTCGCCACTACCCTCTTAAAACAGCATCATGGGGGAAGGACAACCCAATGCCCCAGGACACAAGGTCTGCAGCAGTTTATTTTTAGATGATAGTTTAAAACTTAAATTTAGTCTAAGAACTTATCTAACTGCATTGCAATGAGTCTTGCTTGAGATTCTACAGTGTACGGACCTCCACCAGTTGGCCTCTGAGAGGCATAGAGACAGGAGGGTTGTGCTGCATGGTGTAGGAAGCCTGCTCCATTACATTAAGTCTACAAATAGGCAAACATACCTGTCTTATGCTTTCAGCCTGCCATCTTAATAAAATATATGAATAAAGGTATGTATAACTGAAGAAGGAGAGGAGAAAGGAAAAAAATGTGCATGAGAGAGAGAGAGAGAGAGAGAGAGAGAGAGAGAGAGAGAGAGAGAGAGAGAGAGAGAGAGAGAGAGAGAGAGAGAGAGAGAGAGAGAGAGAGAGAGATCATTTTAACCTGGGTCAATCCTGGACCAACACACAACTTTTGAGGACCCCTCTTTCTCTGAACATCAACTTCTTTAAGTCTTTTAAATGGCTACTGCTTATATTTCTTGCAGATTTTTTTTTTTTTTCAGCCAAAGTGGGTAAAGACTTCCTAGCAGCATACTCAGTGAGCACAAAAATTCCTTCCTGATTCTAAGAGGATGTGACAGCCACATCTTTGTGCAGCATGGATGCCTATGTTTAGAGTAGTGGTTGTTACAACAGAGTCAAACTTCACAGAGTGCTTGATAATCTTGCATGTCTTGTGGTAGTCTTTCACGGTACAGCAGTCTCAGTCAGTGGTGGACATTTGTAATAGTAAATAAACAACTTATCTAAATTCCTCTGCATGTGCAGCTTCACACAGACTTGTCCTATTTGAACAGGGTCAAAGTACCATGTTTTTTAGCACTGTTAACTTTTTTATTTCTGCAGTATGAAGGGACGTATAGACTCAGAGTTGATGCAGTTGTGGAAAATTCTGGGCAGAAGAATAAAGTAATCAAAGTCCACCACTCCCTAATTACCACATATTGGTGGAAGTACATATTGATCATTGCTTGTGCAGAGAAAGAGTAATAAGTGTACATATTATCACTGATTCTTCCCACTTAATGGAGAATGCTATATACATAGTTTTTATGTACTAAAAGACATAAAAAATTCACAACTGCTGTTTACAGTATCATAATAACTTATGTAATTTTGATTCACATTAAAATACATCAATAGGTACCAAAATTTTGGGGCAATACCTGACAAAACTTGTAACCTATTAGTCTATAAATTCAAAGATCAGGAGTTGTGAGAAAATTATTTATGGCAGCTCTGATGAGCAAAAACACATAATTGGAGGTGGCAAGCACTGAAATTTTGATACAATAAATGTGAGGTTTGTAATTTAATAATGAAGCCATAACTGATGAAATATAGAGCCGAATTTGAAATAGCCAATTTATATAGAAACTGCATTTCATGCTGGTCCTGAAATGATTTTGATTAACATTAGATGCTTTTTACTATGTGAGACAGGCTCTGGCCAAGGGGTAAAAAAAAAAATAAATGAAAAAAAAAAAAATATATATATATATATATATATATATATATATATATATATATATATATATATATATATATATATATATATATATATATATATATATATATATATATATATATATATAAAGTGCCTGTCCCTAAGTGAAAAAAAAAAGGATTATTGAAAACTAGGGTAGAAATGTCTTGAAACCTCCTTACTATTTACTATATACTCATCTACATAGTTTTTCTTTTCTTTACATATTTATGTGGTATATGTATATGTTGGGAGGTGGAGAACTGATGGTAAAGCAATAATCTCTACATGTCAGAGTACAATAAACCACTTTACTTATCTAGAATTGTATTCCCCTACCCATAGAAGATCTCTAACCCTAATATGGAACATCAAGCAGCAGAGGGACCAATTCACCAAAAAATTGCCATTTTGTTTTATAAGTGGCATTTGGTAACTCCAGGCTTCCTCTATCAGATTATGAGTCATATCAAGGAAAACAGCCAGTTTGTACATGGAAAAGAAGGGCAAATGCAATCTTTCAGAACATAAAACCATAAAGAAAATTTCATAAGGAAAGCTGCAAAATGCCATCAGGCCTACACTAGGCATTCCCTGTATGAAACATACTTACATATATCCACCTATCGTCCTCATCCATAAATCTGTCTAATCTTCTTTTAAAGTTCCCTAATGGCTCTGCCCTAATAACCTGATTACTAAGTCTATTCTATTTATCCACCACTTTATTTGAGAACCAATTCATTCTTATCTGTTTTTCAAATCTAACTTTATTAAGCTTGAACCCATTATTTCTTGTCCTGTCCCGCCTACTGACCATGAGAATTTTGCATGCGTCATCCTTGTTATATCTGCAATCTAATCAACCCAGAAAACAACAAAAAGAAGATCCAATTACCTAGCCATGAGAATGGCAATCTGTTTACAAAACATTCCCTCAACAAATCACATGTGATTGTTATTTAAATTTTATTAAGTAGATTTTCTTTGGATATATGTAATAGAATGAAGTCCAGCTTATCAGAAAGTGAAGGAAAATATTCAGTGTATGTGCCTCAGTGCCAGAGGAGGCCTAAAACATGGAAGCAATATGTTGCAAAAGGCAACACTCTCCTGGACAGAAGTCTACTAAAACTAATATTTCCCCCAAGAGTCAACTGGACAATCACTGACAAATGTTTTCATTAGTTGAAGCTCATAAGCAGACACTATCTTGCATGAAAAAGCAATACTTATGGATCATCTATATCATTAGTAAATGATCCCTTAAGACATCAATATAAACACTTTTGTTTATTATCACACTTTTAATAGATAAATCCCACACCATCACACATCTAACTATTTCACAATCTTTATAGCATACAGAGGGTGTCCCAGTTATGAGGTAACAAGCTATGAATGTTCAGATATACAAGTAGTCTACTCACAAAATGAAATTATGCTCTTGATATTGTTCCCTTTGCTAACCAAAAGTTCAAATTTGGTGCTATGTACCATATTTACCTAGAACGCTGTTTTGCCACTACCCTCAGAGACCAGCACCACAGTGAAGGACGGTCCACTGTCCCAGGACACAAGGTCTGCAGCAGTTTATTTTGAGATGCTAGTTTAAAATTAAAATTTAATTTAAGAACTTATCTTACTGCATCGCAGTTAGTCTGGCTTGAGATTCCATGGCATACAGACCTCCACCAGTTGGCCTCTGAGAGGCATAGAGACAGGTGGGTTGTGCTGCATGTTGTAGGAAACCTGCTCCATTACATTAAGTCCATAATTAGACAAACTTACTTGTCTTGTGCTTTCAGCCAGCCACCTTAATAAATTATAAGAATAAAGGTGTGTATAAGCCAAGAAGGAGAGGAGAAAGGAAAAAATGTGCATGAGAGAGAGAGAGAGAGAGAGAGAGAGAGAGAGAGAGAGAGAGAGAGAGAGAGAGAGAGAGAGAGAGAGAGAGAGAGAGAGAGAGAGAGAGAGAGAGAGAGAGAGAGTGAGTCTGAGTGAGTGAGTGTGAGTGAATGAGTGTGAGTGAGTGAGTGAGTGAGCATGAGTGAGTGAGCATGAGTGAGTGAGTGAGTGAGTGAGTGAGTGAGTGAGTGAGTAAGTGTGAGTGAGTGACTTTGAGTGAGTCAGTCAGTGTGAGTGAGTGACTGTGAGTGAAAACAAATGTGCATGAGAGAGAGAGAGAGAGAGAGGGAGAGAGAGAGAGAGAGAGAGAGAGAGAGAGAGAGAGAGAGAGAGAGAGGTTGTATGCCTGGCATACCTGAATCTTGCGTTTGGCAGAAGCCTAAAGCCTGTCACTAGTCAGTAGCATCACATCGCCCATAAGGCAAGGTGCTCTCTCTCTCTCTCTCTCTCTCTCTCTCTCTCTCTCTCTCTCTCTCTCTCTCTCTCTCTCTCTCTCTCTCTCTCTCTCTCTCTCTCTCTCTCTCATGGTATCAAGTATGAAGTAAGTTAACATTATTCTCTTTGCAGGATGTATACTTTTTTTATACTGAAAAAATATGATGACGAATTATGAGCAAAATGACTTACAAGCAGCCTTCCAGAACATATCTCGCTCATAACTCAAACACCCTCTGTACTTTGGATCACAGTGCATAACAATCCTGGACCAACACACAACTTTTGAGGACCCCTCTTTCTCTGAACATCAGCTTCTTTCAGTCTTTTAAATGGCTACTGCTAACATTTTTTTGCAGATTTTTATTTATTTATTTATTTTTTCAGCCAAAGTGGGTAAAGACTTCCTAGCAGCATACTCAGTGGGCACACAAATTCCTTCCTGATGCAAAGAGGTTGTGACAGCCATATCTTTGTGCAGCATGGATGCCTATGTTTAGTGTAGTGGTTGTTACAACAGAGTCAAACTTCATACAGTGCTTGATAATCTTGCATGTCTTGTGGTAGTCTTTCATGGTACAGCAGTCTAAATTTATCTTTGGTATGGTGGTGGATAATAATGCCACTGCAGCACATTTGTGGACAGTGGAGTGGACAGTGATGAGGCATACATGAGTGGACAGACAAATGAAGAGGTACCTGCACAAGTCACTGATCCTTTAGTATTCAAAGTGCAAAATGGTATGAAAGAGTATGGAAAGAGAATATGAAGACAGTTTTCAGCAATACAGCAGAACTTCAGGTCATGAATGCCTATCATCATGAGAAATTCAGTTTACAAACAAATTTTCCAAAGAAAAGGCATCTTGGGTGACAAAACAGTATTTTGGGTGGTGAACCCACCCACCCAGCAATAACATAACCAACAAACTGGGAGTACCGGTAAGAGGGTATCAAGCCCAACTCACAATGGCCAAATTCCATTGACCAGTCACCAGAATTGACAGTGGCAGCCACCAAATTGATAACTTGTACCCCAGTTTTGTGCAGATCAGCATGTTGGATTTTCACCACAGGAACTGGCAACAGTCACTGGGCTGAGAAAAACTGGTACTGCCAAGCCAACTACTTCAAGTGTGATTCAAAGACAAATGCATCACTTCTGTTGTTCACCCAATTCAACCTTGTAGTGGCGTGAAATTCATTTCAGCCCTCAGTCACTGTCACCCTTTATGGTGTCACTAATTGCACCAATTGCTGAGATTTATGTCTGTCCAGGCAAATCCATTCACTGAGAGTCTGCAGCTATGGATCCTCTAAACTCAGGTCCCTCACCTACCTACATATAGTGTAATACATCCTCTTTCCTTCTTCTAATGAGGTGAGGACAAGTCCACGAATGTGAGAGCTTTTCCTTTTCTTTAATTAGGATGAAAGCAACAGTAGGAGCTGCACACAGTAGTCTGAAGCAGTTGGTACCCATGTTTACTGTTGTTCTGCTATGCTGCATGTCGCATGGTAGCTGGGAGTGTTCCAGTTTTGGGAACCAGCATGCAAATGTATGTAATTATGGTGAAATTAAATAGGGTAAGTTTCATCTAAATTTTATCTGTTTAGTATTGAATTTATCTTTCTTTTGTCTTAGATTTAATGACTTTCATTGGTTTTGTGTATGAACTTGTGAATAAAATGCTGCTATAAAAGTTTAAATATGCAGTCACCTGGGCTACAGGAACAAATTAATCCATTTTACATTGATTCCTTTGGAGAAATTAGTTTCAGTTTATGAACATTTCAGGTCATGAACTGCCTTTAGGAATTAACTAATTTCATGAACTTTGGTTCTGTTATACATGGGACTGGAAGGCTATATACTTCCTGCTTGTGTTGAAGAAAAAGATGTTACGAAAAGCTGAGTGACAAGCAGGGAAAGAAAATTACTTGTCTGTTCAGGGTTGTAGTGAACAATGACCCATCCACTTTTCATTAAACCTGTATTTGCATTTTTATAACTAATCAATTCTTCACGTTATAACCTTAGAAAATTATATAAACTTTATTATCAAATAGATAATTAAAAAATTATGTTTATAAGTATGATAATATAATTTTGAGGGATTTTATTTTGCAACATAACTTTCAAACATTAATATCTTGGGCAAGTATTTTCTTTAATCATGTACATGACTCAAAAGTTCTAACCCATAGCTTTAATTTGAAGTATGATAATGAGCAATACAGCCCAAAAATAAGTAACTCTTATGATACTGGTGTGCTGACCATTAACCATGACCAAGTGAGACAAGAATAAAAGTAGACTCACACATCAAGATTGCAAACTCTTCTTTTTCAATCCCATGGCACAGCAAGGTCACAGCTTTTCAAATCAAGTCTGCATTTCTTCTCTATTTAGTGAACAGGGTCTTTGGCAGAAAAAGAAATCTATCCATATGTCCAGTTCTAATCAAACAACTTCCACATCTGATTATGTTACCAGAATGCAACAACAACAACAACAACAACAACAACAACAACAACAATAATAATAATAATAATAATAATAATAATAGTAATCAACCATGAATTTGGAAAATTATCACTGAAAAAATATAGTTTTGATAAAAAAAAAAAAAAAAAAAAAACATAAATAAAGATGAAAATAATTAGCTCAGAGGAAAAAGGTTAGCAAAACACAGTGAAAGAGTACAGCATGAACCTGTCACACCAGAGGCCTTGTGGCATCAGTCACCACACAGACATCCAACTCAGTCCAGTCCTTACTGATGGCACAAGTCAGTGCCATCCACATTAAAAAAAAAAATGTAAACATATGTAGAGAACAATATCAAACACAAATCTACAAACTTATACTTAAAACAGCTATGCAAGCGCACTTCAAAGCAATGCTGGCAGTTTGCTAAGAACAAGGCAAGATAAGCCATATATATATATATATATATATATATATATATATATATATATATATATATATATATATATATATATATATATATATATATATATATATATATATGGAAGTTAAAAGATTCATACAAATAAGGATGCATTCTACAATAACTCATGCAACTACACAAGAATGTAATGCCATTCTCTTAAACAGCAGTGCATGCTTTCATCTAGTTTCTCTACAAAGCAATGACAGAACTCAAATAGTTACTCTATAAGAATACTTCATTGCTAGTAAATAGACAGTTCTCTACACAAGATACAAGATACAAGGAACTACTTTAGAGTCTATTAATGAAGGCAAATTCAAAGTGCTCTAACAGCCATGGTGAGTAAGCAACAGATGTTTCACACACACACACACACACACACACACACACACACACACACACACACACACACACACACACACACACATACACACACACACACACACACTTCCAAAGTATACACTAAAGTTATAGAGTTGAAATATAAATTGAGGAAATAGGAAAGAGAACACTGACCCTTACTTATATTTCTTTATCTTCTATATTCTATCCAAGGATGGTGCTGAGCTAAGGCCCTGTTCACCCTTGTCCACTTTTCTTGTTCTCTATAGTGGTGATGAGAATTCACAGATGCAGTACTAATTTGCTTCTTGGAACCAATTGGGTTTCCACAGTTTAGTGGGAACTGGCACTGAGCTCAGCTTAGCTTTGATCAAGTCAAGTCGTAGGAAGCATCCAGAGCTGTTTAGATGGTAAGGTCATCTTGTCTGGGGCTTTTTGGAGATGTGTATATCTCCATAATGGTTGCACTTGACACAAATACTTAGTTTATCTAAGCTCCTTTGAGGACTATTATGGGTGATGGAGAAATTCATGGTACCCTACACACATGATGGGGTCTGCATGTGAGCAGCTATCACATGAGGTGACACCTGGTGTGAAAAGTGTTGGCTTTGGCTCTGCAACACTGAGAAGTTGTAGCCCTGAGCACCAATTGCTGGTGATATTACCACAGTAAACATCCCTGATATCAAGGCTTGCTATGGCCATCACTGTTCCCAAAATATTTCCTAGATGCCTTATTAAAGGCAGATGGATTCTGCCCTGTGAAATGAAATGATAGCCATTCCCCTGAAGACAATTCTTACAAACAGGCACCAAATAGATAGATAGACAAAGAAAGATAGATAGACAGATAGACAGTAGAGAGATAGAGAGACAGATGAAGAGATTAACAGACATACAAATAGAGATAGATAGACAGATAGATACAGAGAAGTAGACAGAGTCGGTTCCTGAATAGCACAAAACCAAATTATGCAACTCACAAATAGGCAAAGCTACTTGTTCAACCAAATATTTTCCATTAACTTGAGCAAACCTTAAATATCAAAATTAACAATATTCAATGGAAAAAAACTATGGTCTAACCATTTTATCCTGAGTGTTTGGGTGTTGTCTTTTTCAGGGATTTCATGGCCTGTGCACTGCCAAACTTTATACTGGGCAAACTATTGGATTAAAGCCTAACCTCGCTCCCTTAACATCACCTCTCTCTCTCTCTCTCTCTCTCTCTCTCTCTCTCTCTCTCTCTCTCTCTCTCTCTCTCTCTCTCTCTCTCTCTCTCTCCCTTAACATCACTCCCTCTCTATCTCTCTCTGCATATAAAATCTACATTTCATGCAAATTTATTTTTATTAAAGAAATCTATACTTGTCTATGAATTATTAGAATTTGAGAAAATCTCTTGACTGCCTGTCAGTCAGTGAAGGCTCTCTCTCTCTCTCTCTCTCTCTCTCTCTCTCTCTCTCTCTCTCTCTCTCTCTCTCTCTCTCTCTCTCTCTCTCTCTCTCTTTCCCTCTATTAGCCTTTTCTTTGAAGAAATACTTATTTGCTGAGTAAATACTCTTTTTCTTGGCTGTGGAGGAGACAAGAGTGAGTGGGAGAGGTTGCTTCCATCATGGCTAGTGGTGTGAGACTTGAGAAGAAGTGACAAGGGTAACTCCAACAAAGTTACCTGACTTTGGTCACTCATGGAGATGTGACAACACCCAGAGGAAACACTGTCAAGTATTGTGGTGTTTGCAAAAAACAATGCAATTATCACTAAAGGACAAACATTTATTGCATTAACTTGCTTTTTCAGAGCATTACATTGTATATATACTTCAACTCCATTTAATTTTGTAGTAGTAAGTACCTGACATGAAGTGTGTGTTGGTACAGTGTGGCAGCGCCACAGGCCAGGAAATCCCCACAAAGGACAATGCATAAACGCTCAGGATAAAATTATCAGATCGTAGTTATATTATGTCTTGTTCACAAACTACACTGATGCAGGCAGGACTTTACAAAATCAGCACTAAGCTACTAATCACTTCATCTCAGATGCATTATTTGCTCTCCTACACTCAAAGAGTGAGCATTTTACTTCAACACTATGGAAGTAAATTCATATATATACACAATGACACATGTAGATATGTATCTATCCAAGGTGTGGGTTCAGTGTTCAAGTAGCATGGCTGTGGAACCACCTCTAGTAGACTGAACTGTTAATTTTACATATGAACTCAGTCTGAAGCCAACCCATTCAAACTAAGTATGGAGTAGTCTTGAAAGGCATAAATGAATACTGTATTTTATTATAAATGACTACGTTTGAATATTAGTTATCCAGATATATTTTTAGCTTCCAAAGGTCTAACATCTAAACTCAGCCTCAGGTCACGAGCTATCCACCAAATAAGCATTACCCCTCATAAGTTATGCGTCAAACAGCAGAAATATGAATGCTGAATTTGTGCATCCACCAAACTCTCACATTATTCAGGACTTTACTGTGCTCCATTAAAAACAATGAGCTAAATGGCAAGAAAGAAGAATCACTCCCACCAGAGTACTTGTTCATTCACTCCACTTTCACTCAGAAAGAAACAAACCTTCCCATTGCGCAAAAAAGCATACCTTGGCTCTTTTGTGTAGTCTTGAATAACATACGTGAGTGAATATGTAACTTTAACTGGATTTTCTGGAACACTCCATGAACAGTTCAGGCTCTCCCAGTTCCTGGACACACAGGTGAAATTCTGAACATCTTGTGGTTTATCTGGAATACAGAATAACATAAATAATCTAAATTACAAATGAGAGATCACTTATAATATTCTACATTTTTCTTTATTTACAAATATATTACAGGAAGACATGCATACAATGAAAAGTTTAATTAAAAATACTGCTCAGTGCTATTTCCCTAATTTCTTCCCTCACTCATCTATATTTCTAAAGAAGAGAACCAAGTTCAATTAACTTTAATTTCT
Source organism: Scylla paramamosain (assembly GCF_035594125.1). Taxonomy (NCBI): domain Eukaryota; kingdom Metazoa; phylum Arthropoda; class Malacostraca; order Decapoda; family Portunidae; genus Scylla; species Scylla paramamosain. The sequence continues at coordinate 16,069,146 of NC_087167.1, forward strand.
TCACTTGTTTCACTAATTTCATAATACATTATCCTACCCCAAGCTCCAAATGGGACATGCAAGAGGTATTTATGATTTTAAGAGAAGTTGGATGTTTATTGATATGGAAATGATACATTACTGTAATGCACAACTAGGTAAATATACACAATGACCGACAAAGTTATGTGGGCAAGGAGCAATCATAGCTTTAAAGATAAAGATGGCAAAATTAACTTAAAAAGATGGGACATTGGGAGCTTTACTTAATCCTGTAAAAATACAAATAGGTAAGAACACACACAGCTTTTTTTTCAAAATTAGTGTAAAATAAGGTTTATATACAATGATCTTTAAATATCATCTTACTGATAACATATTATAAAAATGTTCCTCATCATAAGGCAATCCATAGTAAAAAGTTAAAATACTACTTACATTCTGTACAACCCCTAATGCAAGAATGCACTGGTACATTTGCTACAAACTAATGATGACAGAATACGTTGTTAATTCAGGAAAAAACTTACATCCGACAAATGCTGAGCGCTGACAAATCAACTTATTCCCTGCCAAACACTTGAGGAGGTAATCTGTTGGCTCATTATGTGTCACTTGCACCTTGATGGCAGAATTGTTCACTACCTGTAATGGAAGTTTCATGGTCAGTGCTGCAAATGATCAACAATGGAGGCATTAAACTTTTCATTTAAGAACTCTTCCATAAATGCTTGAATTGTCTACTTTCAAACATTGTGTCCTCTGTGCATGATCCTGTAGCAAGCAACTTAATTCATTCAAGACAGTCCCACATTCCTTGTCTCTGCCAATACCAGAAATTCTGCACTTATTTGCTCATTTATAATTACCTGTTGAATACACAGTAATAGTGCTGATAAAATATAACTTGCTAATAGGCCTGTCTATGAGCCTGCTAAAAGCTAATGGGATAGTGTATATACATAAATTATGATTTTGTGTATATCTAAAATCCTTCTAATTAAGTATATCTCAAAAGTTAAGTGGCTAAGGAACATTATATGTAATGAAGCCAGAATAATGAAGCATAGATCAATGCCACACCTTTCACTGGAGCACAGCACATTTATATTATTTTTTTCATCACCATGTATCAAGTATTACTCTTCTATTGGTCACAATAGTGCCCTGTCATCTCTCTGTACCCTAGCATGCTCCTGCCATCAAAGTGGAGTTCATTGCTCTTTTCCCAGGTCCATATATTTGAAACACTGAATTACCTTTACTAGAAGCATTTTTCCCCTTCATAAGCTGTTCAAATCACATGTGATTAGCTATCTTAGGTAGAGAGGGCATTGGGGGACCCTGTGGCCTAAGTGAAGTGTGTAAGAGGCTGAGCTAGCAGTGATCTCTTTCCTAAATGAGACACAACCAGAGCAAATTTACAATTGGCATTCTGATTACCCTCCTAAAAGGGTGCCACCAGAATGCCTCACTCATGGGGTCTGCTGGTATATATATATATATATATATATATATATATATATATATATATATATATATATATATATATATATATATATATATATATATATATATATATATATATATATATATATATATATATATATATATATATATATATATATATATATATATATATATATATATATATATATTGGCATCAGTGATAATTAGGAAAGTAAGAGTAGTCAGAGGAATGAATTAGTAGATCAGTTCAATTAGACATGTGGATGCAGCATGTTGGCAGTTCAGGTACAGAAGGACCATCTGGCAAGCTGAGTATACAGTCAACTCAAGACTTGATGAAGCAGGTTTCCTACCTTTATTTCTAACCAAACCAACATGTCAACTAATTCTTTTAGTTGATAAATATTCACTCATTTCCAGCACTTTCAAAAGTATATTTTGTTCTGTAACACTGATAGAATGTTTGATTCCTCCTTCACCTAAGTGCACAGTGACTGTTTTACTATCACAACTTCTAGCAAAGGTTCATCTTTGGCCACTAACAAGGATAAGTAAGAGGATTCAGTGCCTATTACATTACAGACTCAGGAAAGAGCCATTAACACAATATTCGTGTTAATAGGAAAGTAAGTCAAAGATTAAGTCACAGAATTCTCTCCTGACCAGCAGTGAGTTAGCCTCCAATGTATACAAATGTATGTGATACTGTGGTTTACTTACTACATGATCGAGGAGTCTTCCACCATTTTCTGTGGTCTTAAAGTACACATCATCCACCTGCACCTTTGCTGGGTTGAAGAGGCAATAAGCTTCATAGGAAGACCCAACTTCAAGATTAATGTCACCATTTGGCTCAATTTCTGCAAATGATCAATGAATTATTTTAACAGATATTTCAAAAGTTATCCTCACATATCAAGTGAATGAAGTTCATACATCTTAGTTCATGAAAATAAAACTGCAAATAATCTACCTAACTCATTATTCATACTAACTTACTACTTCAGTGAACTTTGCATCATACAGTCTTTAAAAGCCACAAGTGTATACAACATAATGATAGATAACACAAATTCCTTGATATATTTCAATATAAGTATAAAATACACATCTGATATTCAGTTTTATTTATTTCCAAACCTTTCATTATGAAGCTGAAATCATGGAAATGCAGGCTAAAATAAACTTGACTAACAAATGATAGACGAGTTATTTTGAAAGTTTTCAGTAAACCTACCAGACAAGCTGCTATGTGTGTGTGTGAGAGAGAGAGAGAGAGAGAGAGAGAGAGAGAGAGAGAGAGAGAGAGAGAGAGAGAGAGAGAGAGAGAGAGAGAGAGAGAGAGAGAGAGAGAGAGAGAGAGAGAGAGAGATAATTATATAAAAAGGGTAATACACTAAAAACTGTATCTAAGACAGATACAAATACATGTAAGTAAATGAATTAATAAATAAAAGACTGACTTATTTGACTGACTGATGGATAATACAGAAGCATTATTGTAATTGTTACCAAACTTTTTTTTTTTTTCTTTTCAGAAATACAAGATCCCTTATTTTCAAGGTGTCTACTGTTCACAGCAGCACCATAGCACAGAATACAACTAAGGGCCATGTGACATTATGTAAAGACTATGGTTAAATACTAAGGAGATTATGTTAGAACTTCCAAAATGAATGAGTATGCCAGTAAAAGTGAGGGTGCAATGGGATGGGGAAATGCATTTAAGAAGCACAACAGAAAAAAACAGGTGAATCACAAATGACTGTGGGCTTGAAAACGGGGTTGAAGGAATATCCACAAATGGACTGGAGTATGAGGAGAGCATGGTGAGGAGACAGCAAGAGGGTGCAAGTACTGAGAAAGTCTGCAGGGAGAATTATTAAGAAGAAAGAAAACCATGACAACCATCCGAGGACTATCCTATCCAACCATTCTATCTGTCTAGGGTGGCATTGACAATTAACTCTGTTTCTTACTTCCTGTCCCAGAACTCTGAAATTTGTAGCAACTGTAGTCAGGAACAGAAGTGGCTTGGCACAAGGCAGCAAGACCCAGCAGTGTGAGCGGCACGGCCACTGCACCCCTCCAGGAACGTGCCATGATGGCTGAGGAGGTGGTGACGGGGAAGGAAGAAACACTCCCCCTTATTCTTTCTCCACTTCCATGATGGCCTCTGCGGAGAAAACAATAGGAGTTACACATAAAACGAGACTGTCGGGATGCTAAATTTACATTATGATATGTAGGCTAAGAAGCGAAGAGTGTGTGTGATGGACCGACTAAAATAATACTGACAGTTGTGTCTAATGGTGTCTTCTTGAGTCATAGGATATATACATATTCCTGCGATCCATACTTGTATGTCTTCATGGTGAACTCTGCGTGTACTTCTAATAAGAACAGGTGGTTAATCTCTCTCTCTCTCTCTCTCTCTCTCTCTCTCTCTCTCTCTCTCTCTCTCTCTCTCTCTCTCTCTCTCTCTCTCTATCATGGTTATTTCCTTGCTAATCCTACTGAACAGTGATCACCCTCATAACTTCTATAAGCATTCTCGTATTTCAGTTATCATTAATTTCCCAAATTTATCTATTTGCTATATCAGTTTCATAAATTCTCTCTCTCTCTCTCTCTCTCTCTCTCTCTCTCTCTCTCTCTCTCTCTCTCTCTCTCTCTCTCTCTCTCTCTCAATATATATATATATATATATATATATATATATATATATATATATATATATATATATATATATATATATATATATATATATATATATATATATATATATATATATATATAATTTTTTTCTGTTAATTTTTCTGTTAGTTAGTCTCACATGTTTGTTCCCCTCCCGGTATTCTTGCCATGTGATCTCGTGAAAATGAGACGCAAACGTAAACAAGGTAAGGTAATACAATGGGTGGGGCACACCACTGCCCGTGCTTCATATCGTCTCGGGGGTTTCCTATGACACACCCCAGCTTGCACCATTGCACCGTGCTCCTCTTTGCTTTAACACACATGCACAGCGCTTCATTTTATACAGTAACTAGTTACTACTCCTGAGTTTATGAATGACAAGTTGCCAACTAAAGTAGTTGTTTTGCTCTTTGCCGGCCACACTTACTACGTGGCTAGTAAACTTTTATTTCAATGATAATCACCTGTATACTTTCCTCAACATTCTGCCAACGATGTCACAGCTACAATTTATTTATCTATTTGTTTTTATGCTATTCTATGCTATTTAATTATTATGTTTAACTCTGTCCCCTCGCAGTAACACAACCCTTCTACATCTGCTGACCGCTTGCAAAATATTAACGGGAATCAGGAAATTCATACGCAGCACACAGCTACAACGGGAATGGGAGGTCTTGAGAGAGAGAAAGAGAGAGAGCTATCGAACACTGCTCCCATAAAACTTTGTTACATATTACTTGATGTAACTTATTTTCCTTAACTTGGCTCTAAAACAAAGGTATTATGAAGTCAAACAATGCTGCAGTCAAAACGCACCTTAAAACCTACTGTAAACACTGCAGCTTATGATTTATTCAGGGTTATTCAAATCACACCACACCAAGTGCTTTACGGCTCCACCTGTTGGCTTTAGCCGAGACTCGCTGTTACCAGACCCCTCGGCGATGCCACAAGGCCACAAAGGTTTCTGGATGTTAAGGGGAAAATATTTAATTACGTCCAGATGCATTCTAAAGCTATCAATGATAAATAAAACTGATTAGGAGAGTAAAATCAATTACCCGCACTCGGACTCATGCCTCAAGTTCACCAGTGTAGGAGGGAGGGGAGGCGGAGGCCAGCCAAGTCACACACTCCTGAGACGCGAAGTGCCACAAATCTCCGGTTGGGTATCAAAGTAGTCCCCTGAACGATCTGGGGGACACCCATTCATACGCTGTATGTTCCCTATCAGTAACCCCACGTTGTTGCATCTTCTACATGTGATTGGTTAAGATAGTGAACTGCGGTGGTTAGAAAAGTAGGTTCCTGTACTTCTGCGAACCCTCTGAGCATTTCCTTGGAAATCATCGATCCTGATGGTTGCCACTCGCCAGCACGTCTACCTGAACCACGCTGGCGGGTACCATGTGACCTGTTACCCCGCTCACATATGGCGTGCATTACGTTATGTAGCTGGACCATCACGATGAAAGTTAAAAGCAAGGCCAGACCCACCGAATCATTTTATAGGTATCTGTCCATCTGGCAACATGTGGCATATGTTTCGTGACGCATGAATGTGGGTGTCGCTTCGTTCACCACAATATTAATTATCATCTAACCCTTTTTTTTTTAACTACTTCATTCGAAATCATTATTGAATTAATTATACACGTGTTTTTTTTTTCTACTACCAGTGACAGGTGTTTCAGGCACAAAAACACAACGGCAAGGAGTGAGAATGGTGCACTGGAAGCCACTGCCTGGCATCCCCATTCCTCGTATTCCTGTAGTCCTACCTCACGCGCGGCAGTGGGTTTCCAGGCAGGCAGTGGTTGTCGTCGATTCACATCGTCGATTTGGATAATAAAATGTTTAATCTACAGGCTGCATTGAAATATTGGATATCTATAAAAGTAGCTGACTTAAATCAGAGTTAAAGGTTTACATGCATATAGAAAACTCCATCCTCCTCCTCCGGTCCCAATCCCCTACACTGATCTCAAGACAAATAAAGTAATCTGTGGTAATTTCATAAACACTTCACGGCTGCGGAAATTACTCCTTACTGTACAAGACACGACATACACTTGAGAGATGACATGGGGATGACATGGGGATAGGCTTTGAACAATCACCATTGCTTATGAACACTGGTGACTCGGAATCACAGCTACTCTGTACTGTTACATCCTCATTATAAACACTGACACCCAATGTTCACACAGCATTCAACACAACACAAAAATCTATAATGACTTGAACCAACCCTTTTATTTAAGTTGCGATATTTACGTATTCGTTAATCTGTAAACGTTATATCCTGTAATGAACATATGGCATATTGTTATAAAATGACTTCTAAAGCGAGAAGAACGTCCGTATCTTAATGTCACCACTACCAGGGTTCCTCAGAATCAGACATGGCTATTGGGCCATCCAGCCGCTGCGAGGCGTCTGAGGACCACACTTGAGAGAGAGAGAGAGAGAGAGAGAGAGAGAGAGAGAGAGAGAGAGAGAGAGAGAGAGAGAGAGAGAGTTTGCATCAGCACATTTATAACTAAATCATTAACTAAAGGTATCTGTCCTTTAGATACAAGCATTCTAAGATGCCGACCGCTGATTCCAGATGTTCAATGAAAACCCAATCATGACAGAACCTACGTATATTTATATAATGTACTTCTTGGTGCATCCCTCTAACTTGTATCTGGCCTTCCTGCTAGGCCTTCAACACTGTCCCGCAACCTTCGTGAGCACTCAGCACTTCACGAGACGAACAGTATCTTCGAGGCGCTCATATTTGACTGAGAAGTTCAGAGAATATGCTTATGCGTTTCCCCAGTCTCAGTTTTCAGGAGGGTTTGCTGAGCAGTTGGTAACTCAACGCGTCCTTGGCTAAGAGTAGCCAGCCCGCCGCTCTCGCTGCCTCTTCCACCCACGCAACAGTTACGTGGTGAGAGCCATGAGTTGAAAGCTGCAGACTTTCACAACCTAGACTCCGTGGTAATTATGTTTTCCCTATTTTTCCTTAACTCATTACCTTAAAAAATAAACGATCACCATTGGTCAAACGTACACGAAGCATCAACTTCATAAAAGGGGAGAGGGGGGGTGAGGAAGGAACACATCTGTGGGCGTTTTCTCCCTCGTCACCCTATCAGACAGAGAGAAGGTAAACATGATACATGAGCTGCGCACCACCGTCACCACTTTCCACATCCACAAGACGAGGAACTTCATCTAGCTATTACACAAAACAGTCAAGAGGCATCACCACAGCCGTACTTGGCACAAACGGAGATGTCTTGTCTTTAGTGTGTGTGTGTGTGTGTGTGTGTGTGTGTGTGTGTGTGTGTGTGTGTGTGTGTGTGTGTGTGTGTGCTTTCAAGGAAGTTTATAGGAGTACTGGTGCTACTGCATCAAGCTCAGAAACGGGAACTGACCTTCGGCTTTCCCTAGCGGCCAGCTAAGGCCTACTACTGTAGTAAGAGTTGGCTAAGGGCCAGCTAAGGCCTACTACTGTAGCAAGAGTTGGCTAAGGGCCAGCTAAGGCCTATTACTGTAGCAAGAGTTAGCTAAGGGCCAGCTAATGTCCACCCCACCCTCTGTTCCCTCCCTCTTAGAGTGGTGGTTACGAAATGACGGTTTTGATGTGACGTTGTTGGCATGCGGTGGCACAACTCAAATAGAGTACTATGATAAAATGACGTGACTGGAAGTGTGAATAAGCAACTCTGACCACGGGAATCCTTGCGGTGCACTTGGGTCATGCGAACCTGACGTATCGGCTAATCTCTTACCACCACCGCCATGAACACCACTGCCGCCACCAACACCAACGCCGTCAGCTTTCACCACTCGCCACACACCCAAACTTTCATCCTTCGTGTCACTGAGACCATACACATTTATAAGTCTCTCTCTCTCTCTCTCTCTCTCTCCTCTCTCTCTCTCTCTCTCTCTCTCTCTCTCCTCTCTCTCTCTCTCTCTCTCTCTCTCTCTCTCTCTCTCCATGACCCAAAGCATGTGTACTGTTCAGATGGGCACCATGAACTCGTCCCGTCCTAGTACTACTGAGAACCGATTTGAACAGATGTGTGTCCGTCCTTCCCTGTTGAACCTCACGAGGTTAGGAGATAACATCAACGATACTCTATGGAAAGCAAGAAAATCTCGACTCGTTTGCAACTTCCTGAGTGGATAGAGAAGGAGTGGGAA
>NC_087167.1:16082500-16090000 GCF_035594125.1 Scylla paramamosain
GACACATAAGAACAACAATGCACTTGTGAACTTAAGGACGGACTGCGCAAAAGGTTCAGATATCTATATAGAAACAAAGATCAATTGTGAGATTAAGAAAATATGTTTAATGACTGAGAGAGAGAGAGAGAGAGAGAGAGAGAGAGAGAGAGAGAGAGAGAGAGAGAGAGAGAGAGAGAGAGAGAGAGGCAACCAAGTAAGACAATTCGGCTCCAAGAGGTCGAGGTTTCTCCCCTGAGTCCCTCCCCATCCCTTATCCCACCTCCTCCTCCTCCTCCTCCTCCTCCTCCTCCTCCTCCTCCTCCTCCTCCTTCTCCTCCTTCTATCCTTTCCTTTCCTCCCACGCATGCACTCGACCACTACCACCACCACCACTTTCCTCACCACCATTATCTCTCTCTCTCTCTCTCTCTCTCTCTCTCTCTCTCTCTCTCTCTCTCTCTCTCTCTCTCTCTCTCTCTCTCTCTTCTTCTTCTTCTTCTTCCCTGTCCTTTTCTTCTACTATCACCTTAGTAGTCCTAGGTTAGGTCATCTCGTGAGGACCGCAAGGCCCTCACTAGATGTGGCCTGTTTTTTCTATGTGACTCTCTCTCTCTCTCTCTCTCTCTCTCTCTCTCTCTCTCTCTCTCTCTCTCTCTCTCTCTCTCTCTCTCTCTCTCTCTCTCTCTCTCCCCAGTTTCCTCTCTTCAGTTCTCCTTCACCCTCTACTACTACTACTACTACTTACTACTACTACTACTACTACACTACTACTTTCTTATAAGAGGGGCTCTGGCCTAGGGGTACAGAGAAAAAAAACCATTGAGGTGCCAGTCTGAAAAATGCCAAAAGGATTATTCTAAATTAGAAGAGTCTTGAAACCTCCCCTTGAAAAAGTTCAAATAAATAAAGAAGCAGGCAGGGAGTTTCAGAGTTTATCAGTGAAAGGGATGAAAGATTGAGAATACTGGTTAATTCTTGCATTAGGGAGGTAAACAGAATAGGAACGAGAAAAGTATAAAGTCTTGTGCAGCGAGGCCACGGGAGGAGGCGAAGCATATAGTTAGCAAATCCAGAAGAGCAGTTAGCGTGAAAATATCGATAGAAGACAGCAAGAATTTCAACAAAGCAGCGAAGAGGGATAGGCTGATGACAATCAGAGAAGAGTTGATAAGACGAATAGAGTGAAAATACAAAGTCAGGCCCTGTACACAAACATCTGCCACCACTCCACTGACCAACCACAATATCACGTTGCTCTTACAGTCACGTGACCCCGATTTCAAAGGGGCGTCAAGTGCATTTCCGTAAGTGAAGTACCCGGTCCACCAGGCACGCTTGATGCAATGATATGAGTGTATTTCCCGCGACATTCGACTTTCGTGCGCCTGGTTCATACATGTTGGACTTTCTGACGCCGTTCAAGGTCGCCAGAAGAGGCCACAATTTTTATTCAGATATACTGGAAATTCACATATATAGGAAAAAAGAATAATAATGTCTTAATACATGAGAAATAAACTAACTTTTAAACAAACTTCGTGACCTTTTCTTGTGTGTGTGTGGGGGGGAGGGGGAGGGGGTGTCAAAATACATTTACTAAATTTCAGATAGAGTACGAAAAATGTATTATGCAGCAATGTTCTAAAATACAACATGGTTGAGGGGAAAATAATCTCTCTCTCTCTCTCTCTCTCTCTCTCTCTCTCTCTCTCTCTCTCTCTCTCTCTCTCTCTCTCTCTCTCAAAACGTTCGATACAGCAAAATTCGCAGATACAGACAATCGCGCTGCTTTCCTCGCTCTCTCCCCTTCACTTGCCTCAGTCGTCTCTCATTTCCCTCGACCAGAACACGTATTCCTAAGAGAACACAAAGCTAAGGGAGAGAGTAAAGCGTGCAAGACGGAGAACAAGCTGGCAGAACAGAGTGGAGACGCTGTGTGCAGGGCGGGCAGGACTAGGGGGTCGTGGAGAGGGTGTGGTGGTGCTTGTTTGAGGTCTGGAGGATGGCGCCAGTGGTGGTGGTGGTGGCGGTGTGTTGTCGGGCTGGTGGTGGTGGTGGTGGTGGTGCAACTATACGACCGTCGATCACTTCCCCCTCCCTCGCTCTCACTCGACAACCTCCTCCTCTTCCTCCTCCTCCTCCTCCTCCCTGAGCTTAGTCTGCCTCAAGTTGCAACACTAGCATTGTCCCTCCCCCTATCCAACCCTCCTCACTCGCCACCCTTTCTCCCCCTCCTTTGCTACTTGACTCTCCCTCTCCCTCGCTCCCCTGCACTCCACCACCACCACGGCATTAACACCCTTAACAACAAAGGAAACGAACAATGAGGTAAAGAGAAAAAAGAATAAAAGAATCAAACCAACCCTACTCTCACAATACTCCTCTCCTCAAAAAGGGGATAAAGAATAAAAAAAAAAGAAAAGAGTAGGCCTATCTGTGGGCAGCCCTCCAATCTTGCCTTTCTCTCTCTCTCTCTCTCTCTCTCTCTCTCTCTCTCTCTCTCTCTCTCTCTCTCTCTCTCTCTCTCTCTCTCTCTCTCTCTCTCTCTCTCTCTCTCTCTCTCTCTCTCTCTCTCTCTCTCTCTCCTCTGCCCCTGCCTCTCCATCTTCACCTTCTCCCTCTCCAATCCCTCCCATCCTCCCTCTCCGCTGGTCCCTTAGTGACACACCAAGACGGTTCCTTCCCCACTCCTCCACATATCCATCCTCTCCGCTCCCCTCCCGCTCCCTCTAACCCCCCATCTTGGCAGTAGACCTTCACTCCACCCCACTTCACCTTCCCTCCCGCATCCTTCAACCCCACCCCTCCCAGTACACAATGGAGCAACAATGCCTCGAGCTGTTAACTGCTGCGGTCGCTCCATTTGTTTACAACACACACACACACACACACACACACACACACACACACACACATACACACACACACACACACACATTATTTGCATCCCTCACAATGCATAATCTTAACATGACAACACCCCAGCTGCAGTCAGTCACCAACCCCGCCCTGCCTTGTCTTGCTCTGCTCCTCTTTGCCTTGCCCTCCCCTGGTACTCCCTGCCCTCTCCTGCTCTGCTCTGGCTTCCCAGCACTCTCAGTGAAGCCGCACTCTCTACGCAACAAGACAACAAGACCACACAGCCTTACCAAGTCTCCCAAGCTGAAACGGGTGAGAATAAGCCCTCCCTTTACCCCTCTACTCCCCCAAGTCATGCAAGGGAACCACAGGCTGGGCTCACTCTGAAACGTTTCTACCCGCACCTCCATGATTTTTAAAAAGTTCTAGTTGAAGTTACTCGGATAAATGAGGGCGTTTTTTTATGTTTCTAGCGACATATCAACATGATTTCTACATTATTTACGGGACAAACACTAGAGAACTTGACTAATTATCTCTGTGACCTTTGAAAATAGTTGTGGTGAGAGAGCAAAGGTGGAGATCCCCCGGCACTCTCGCCTCTCTCGCCCCACGTCACACAGAGAGAAAACGGAAAGTGTGTTGTTTTATCCAAGAAACGCTGATGCGCTCTCTGTAAACGAACTGCGGCGGATGCTTCCCCTTCAGTACACTTCCTGGCCGGTCTCTACGCACGGCCAGGTGGACGAGGCTCGACGTAATCCATCCTGTCTGTCTGCTGGGAGGACGCAAGGGGGTGCTACAATTGGTAAATAGTGGTGGTGATGGTGGTGGTCATTAGGTGTATTTTTAAATGTTAAGTTAGAGTGCGTGCGGTAGTGATACGTAATGATGGTAGTAGTAGTAGTAGTAGTAGTAGTAGTAGTAGTAGTAGTAGTAGTAGTAGTAGTAGTAGTAGTAGTAGTAGTAGCAGCAGCAGCAGCAGTAGCAGTAGTAATAGTAGTAGCAGTAGTGGTAGCAGAGATAATAAATATTGGTAGTAGTGAGAAAAAAGAAAGTAATGATAGCACACAGTAGTAGTAGTGGAAGTAGTAGTAGTAGTAGTAATAGTAGTAGTAGTAGTAGTAGTAGTAGTAGTAGTAGTAGTAGTAGTAGTAGTAGTAGTAATAGTAGTATAAGTAGTAGCAGTAGTAGTAATAGTAGTAATAGTAGTAGTAAGAAGAAGAAGAAGAAGAAGAAGAAGAAGAAGAAGAAGAAGAAGAAGAAGAAGAAGAAGAAGAAGAAGAAGAAGAAGAAGAAGAAGAAGAAGAAGAAGAAGAAGAAGAAGAAGAAGAAGAAGAAGAAGAAGAAGAAGAAGAAGAAGAAGAAGAAGAAGAAGAAGAAGAAGAAGAAGAAGAAGAAGAAGAAGAAGAAGAAGAAGAAAAAAAAAGATGATGATGATGATGCTGAAGAAGTTGCAGCAGCAGCACCATCATCACCACCAACAGAAGCAGTAATAACAGCAGCAGCAGCAACAGCAGTAGTATCTTGCACAGCACAGCGCCCAGCAATGTTACATCAACACTCCTTCACAGTCTTAAACAAAGGCCAGAAATAGCGCTGCTTCCGAGGGGATTCTCATAACACACGACAGAGGAAGCCTGAAGCAAGTCAGGGGAGATGAGACGTGTGCAGGACGAGGATGCGCAGGATGATTGACGAAGAGGAAAAATTGTAGCGATAAAACGACCACTGATTATGAAGGTCACGAAGAGGGTCACTAAGGAGGAGGAGGAGGAGGAGGAAGAGGAGGTGATGGTTAACGTATCGCAAAAGTGAAACCAATAAATAAACGTCAATTTCCAGATAGACAAACAATAAATAAAGATTGCTAGGAATTATTAAAACGAAACGAACAAATTGTGAGATATATCAACTCCGTGACAGAGAGAGAGAGAGAGAGAGAGAGAGAGAGAGAGAGAGAGAGAGAGAGAGAGAGAGAGAGAGAGAGAGAGAGAGAGAGAGAGAGAGAGAGAGAGAGAGAGAGAGAGAGAAAGCAAAGGAAGATCATGTGTGGATGCAACTTGAGCCTCACACACACACACACACACACACACACACACACACACACACACACACACACACACACACACACACACACTGAATATGAGTACGGGAGGATGGAGAAGAGGCATCGTGAGGTCAAGAGGAGGTCACAAAAAGAGAGAGAGAGAGAGAGAGAGAGAGAGAGAGAGAGAGAGAGAGAGAGAGAGAGAGAGAGAGAGAGAGAGAGAGAGAGAGAGAGAGAGAGAGAGAATCAATAAAGCCGAGCAACCAAGAGAGATCTAGTGTCAAGGTTAAAGAGTCGGTCAGTTTGTTGTGACCACCACCACCACCACCACCACCACCACCACCACCACCACCACAGTAACAAAGCTTACCTACATTTTTCGAGAATGAGTTAACTTCCTTGTGTTAGCTCCTGTTTTTGTTTTTGTTTTTTGTTTTTGTTTTTTCTCGCAGGTGAAGTACAAGAGACCTCCTTGATCTGACCTCCTGACCTCATTACCTGAGCCTCGCATTCTTAGTTACCAAGAGACTTGCATATTTTTCATCATTCCCTGTCTTGCATTTGTGTAAGTACGTAGTCTGTTGCTGCCCGCTTTTTCTTTCTTCTACTCCTACTGCTACTTATCTTCTTCTTCTTCTTCCTCCTCCTCCTCCTCCTCCTCCTCCTCCTCCTCCTCCTCCTCCTCCTCCTCCTCTTACTACGTTTTATTTATCTCTTTTTTTCTTAACTCGCATGCGTACAAACATTTAAAGTAAAGAGAAGATAAGTACTTATATAATTCACAGAAACTGTTAACCCTTTCAGTACCACGCTATGCTTCATTATACTCCGAACACAATGAAAGGATTATTTTTATTAATTTTTCTGATGGTAGTTTTTTTTTTCTTTTTTTCATAATCAAGCGGTTCAGAATTTAACTTTATCAATCATCCATCATAATTGTATATATATATATTTATTTTCAGATTAGTTATAGATGGTTTTTGTGAAGTCTGGTATTGAGCTGAATGGGTTAAGTATACATCCTCGATACACATACACACACATACACACATACATACATACATGCCATTTTCTCTTGATTTTAACCTTTCAAGACATAACTGTAAGCCAAGTCGCTATGAAATGCTATACCTGTACATATATTTGTAACTTTCTTGGCAAATAATTATTATTATGAATTATTACTGTGTCCCATTCTCTCCCTCTCGAGTAATGGAGTGATGATGGGAGTCCTCCGAGCTTATTACCAGCACCATTACCTTGAGACACAGTGACGGCGCAACATCCTTCATACCACTCTCTTATAAGTTCGTTTATTTTTTTTATCTTTCTTTCCTTCTTAAGTCCCCCGCACCTCCTGTATACTATGATAGTCTACTTCTTTACTTTTACTTCTTTTACTTTCTACCTTAAAATTGCCCTCGTCCCTACCCCACCTCTCTCTCTCTCTCTCTCTCTCTCTCTCTCTCTCTCTCTCTCTCTCTCTCTCTCTCTCTCTCTCTCTCTCTCTCTCTCTCTCTCTCTTATAACAATGTGTATCACGTCCAAACTCAGAGACCGTCAAAAGGGTCTCAGTTTGGTAGGAATTTTGGAGACTTTCCGTGATAAGCTGACCACAATAATGTTTATGAGAAGAGACGCATAAAGCTCGTCTCTTCCTGTTTCTTCATCATAATACAGTTTCCCTATTCAGTGCAATAGTGATGCCAGTGAAAGTCTTTTAGGTTCCTTAATACGTTGACCACAATAATGTTTTTTTTCTTTTATAGTAAAGGCGCATAAACCTCTTTTTTTTTCCTGTTTTTCCATCAGCCTCCAGTTTTCCTATTCAGCGTAAAAGTGATGAGGATAAGAGTGTTTCAAATTGTGGCAGGAAATGAGGAGACATTCCATGATGTTAGCCAGAATAAATTTAGAGGAAAACTTCACAATGATTCTTCCTTTTCCTGTCGTTTCTTCATCATGATCCAGTTTTCCTGATGGACAGCGGGATAAAAACCTTTCAGCATTTGGTACAAAAGACTTCCCGTGATGTCAGCCATAATAAATTCAGAATACACACATACCTATCAATGTCCCTTCCTTTTCCTAATGTTTCTTCATCATCATCCAGTCTTATTCGATATCATGATGGTGCCAGTCATTTATATCGTACTAAGGTCCCTGTCACACAATTAATTCGTTTTGTCACCAGAATGCCAAGCCGCACCGTAGTCCTCGTGGTGGTGGTGATGGTGGTGGTAATGCAACACCACTACCACCTCCACTAACATCAAGGCTCTTTCCTCCCCAGCGGCGGTCCTTCCCGTGCCTTCCTCCAAGGGCGCCACACACTCCAGTCTGACCCTCGATTCAATTTATGGCCACGTTTCCTACCTGCTGTTGTCTGGCAGGCCGGCACAAACCCGCCTGATAAAGATTTTTTTTTTTTCTTCTTCAGTATTTCATAATACAGTGTTCCAGCTAAAGGTATCCTCCCACCGTCCGTTGCTTCCTCCTCCGCACTCTCTCTCTCTCTCTCTCTCTCTCTCTCTCTCTCTCTCTCTCTCTCTCTCTCTCTCTCAAATAGATGGATAGACAGAAAGATAACCAGGCGCACGCGCGCG
>NC_087167.1:16100000-16105000 GCF_035594125.1 Scylla paramamosain
ATTCCCCGACCCTTTCCCTGTCCCTTCCACTGCTGCACAAGATCGTAAGACCATAGGAAAATAAGGGAAGCTGCAAGAAACCACTTGGCACCCCGTGTGTAAAACATATCTATCTACTTGTAGCTGCCTTTAACAGTACTGTTCACATCTTAACTTCCTCTTGTCATTCTTAACCTTTTCCCAACTGAGTAGTTCCTTAGTAATCGTGGTCACAAAATGAGTAAGATTATGCATTCACTGTGCTTTGTGTCGTCCCTAATCTTAAGTCCTGTGATGTGCTGACAGTCTCCTATACGAGTATACGTATTGTATTGGTGGATCTTGTGAGTCGGATTGTGGTGATGGTAATACACAGGATGAAGCACGAGAACTTTATTTTCTAACGTTTCGACAGAACGAAGGACAAAGAAGTTACAGAGATATGGTTTTGTTTCATCCTTTTATATCACCACCACAATCCCAATCTCCTGTTAAATTCTCGGAGGACTTGATAATGAAAGAAAAGTTATAAGGAAGAGGCAGCGAAACACGAGAAAATTCAAACTCTTTAAAAGCATATCCAACAAAATCGGATGAAGCAGGACAAACATGAGAGTGGAAGCCAGGGCCAATGATAGAAACAATGCCATAGCCTGAAGTAAAAAAAAACAATGTCAAAGCCTGCGTTAGAAATGATACCAGGACCTCCGGCAGAAGCGTCAGGAAATACTAAGTCAACGCAGGGCCAGTGGTAGAAGTAACGCCACAACCAATAGCAGAAACCATGCCAAGGTCTGCGTTGGAAATAATACCAGAACCAGGGATAGAAGAAGCGACAGGACCTGATGCCAGAAACTTTGACATTGTAAGCAAGAAGTGTATGTTACCCGACTTTTGACTATGACTTGAGCTCCACCCTTTTTTCTCTACCCAATACTTCCCACTTCACCACCTCGACCTTTCCTCCTCCACCCACACTACCTCTGCCTCCCAAGAAAGAAGCATCATCTTAACTCATATACACTGGCTCTGAGTAGTCTGTGATATACGTCACTGGCCCGTGTGGCATGGGAGGGGAGGGTGGATTAAAGAAGAGAGAGTTGGGGGAAATGAGCAAGGGGAAGAGGAAGGGAGGATGGGGAGGAGAGGGAGGAGAGCATCACGGCAACACTCAAGATGCCAAGAGTCTATATACCAAACTTTCTCCCTCCCTTTCTCGCATCTTCTCAAGACTGCGCACTGTATGAGGAGAGAAACTTACACACAATGAATGGATGGATGGATGTCGTTCATTTTCATAAAGTTAGAGTCAGCCAGACCGTCAGTGTTTTTCATCTTCCTACTTCTTTCTCTCGAGTAATTTTTTACGGCTTGTTCTGGGAAAGGTTCGGTAAATCTACTCTGCAACGCGGCTGAATCATGTCACGTTCCTCGTAGCTCTAATCCCCGGAATCTTCCTCATCAACACTCCTTCACCCGCCGTGGGAGATCCGCGGACGTGGAGCTACACGAGGCCAAGGCGACGTGAGAATAAAAAGGAGAAGAAATATATTGCAAGGCCACCATCGATTGTGTCACGGTAATAATAAAAAAATAAAATAAATAAATAAATAAATAAAAAAGTGATGGTAATAATAATAAGCGATTTTGTATCGATATTTAACGAACAATAAGGAAAAAACAGTTGCGAAATGAAATCTTTTCCTCAGTACTTTCTCAATTGACAGTGGTCGGAGTTATTTACTTATCATTTTCTTATTATTCAAAGAAACTATCGCATCAGTATTAACAGAAAACAAAAATAACAGCGATAATAATAATAATAATAATAATAATAATACACTTTTCTATTGATATATATAAAATAGTTAGAAAACATCAACTATTAACGTAATAATAACAGGAAATAAAAACAATTGTAATGCTACTACTAAAAACAAATACTTTTCTACCGATATCCAACAAATGATTATGAAACAAATCATAATAGCATCTTTTTTTATTCAGTACTTTGCAAAGGCAAAGTAATCAGAGTTATTTATCTTATTTTCCCTCGGATATCACAATAATGACATTTTTCTTATTCGGTAGTAAAAAAAAACTGATATAAAAAACAGGCTTCGTTTCCCCCCCCCCCCTTTTACCTGTAAATCCTCAACGACATGCGACACAAGTGATGAAAAAAAAATATATATATATATCACTAAAGGGAAAAAAGGAGAAGGAGGAGGAGGAGGAGGAGGAGGAGGAGGAGGAGGAGGAGGAGGAGGAGGGAGGAGGAGGAGGAGGAGGAGGAGGAGGAGGAGGAGGAGGAGGAGGAGGAGGAGGACGACGACGACGACAACGACGAGCAATGTTTATTCATTGAAACAAAAACAAGAACACACACACACACACACACACACACACACACACACACACACACACACAAGCAAGCAACAGAATTAGAACGAACGAGACTCCGTTTTAGCATAAGCAGAAACGCTTCAAAGTGTAGCGCGAATAAAGAGAGGAAGGTACAGAGGACGAGACACGTGAGAGACATTATTAGCTCTCTCTCTCTCCTCTCTCTCTCTCTCTCTCTCTCTCTCTCTCTCTCCTTCTCTCTCCTCTCTCTCCTCTCTCTCCTCTCTCTCTCTCTCTCTCTCTGTGCATTGCCCCCTGCATTCTCCCTCCCCCCCACCGCACTCTTAATGCCGCAGCCACATGCTCAAGACTGCACGGAGTATCAAGCGGTGCCAAAAGATGCAGTTATTTCCGATGTTATTTTTCCTTGAGGAGAGCCAAGCGAAGAGGCCACCACCACCACCACCACCACCTCCCTGCTCTGCCCCTCCATATACCCACTGCAAGGCAAAGTTTTACATAATCACATTCTAGATTTAAACACTTATTTTTGTACTACACTGGCTGAGTTTTTTTTTTACATAGTCCAGTAAAGACAAATTTAACCTCTCATTCTCTTTTCCTTTTCTTTCTACAGTGTCCTGAATGCTAAACTAAGGGCACCCACAGTTGTTCAAGCACAAGTCACCAATCATTGCCGTCCTCTAGTCTTGCCAGCCCTTCCACCTACGCTTCTTCACCTATTGCTTAATCTCTCTCTCTCTCTTCTCTCTCTCTCTCTCTCTCTCTCTCCTCTCTCTCTCTCTCTCTCTCTCTCTCTCTCTCTCTCTCTGTCAAGGATGATGTAAGAAGAATCGTCAGTCAAGATACACAAGGTTAGGTTAGGTTACGTTGGTACACAAAGGGATGGAAAGAAAGACGAGCATGGGGATGTTTATTAATAACTGTAGACTGTTTGATGCACTTCATATATGCAAGTTACATGATCTTTCTTCCTTCTGATAATGACTCGAATCTTCCTCCCTTCATGTACAGTTAAGTTAAACAGCTTTCATTTCTTATACCTCATTATCATTCACCTTCATACACACACATACACACACATACACACACACACACACACATACACACACATACACACACACAAACACGCTCACACATTTAGAACACCATCAGAACATCATGTCTTGTATTTGATTTTGAGTCAAACTTTAATAATACAGAAAAATATCTACAATATAATACAGCAGTACAATATGTTAAGTAAGACTATACGCATATTGCTCATCTAGGTCCAAAGTATTGATCTCTGTATATTATCAATTCTAATCTTGTGAATTTCTTTAATAAATCGGCATCAATATGAACATCACGTCAGAAATTTCTCTTGTGGAATATGGAACAAACTGGTACACTTATGAACAGTAACATGTTAGAAGCGTCCCCTTTGGTGTAAGGGAACATATTGGAAAAATACTAATGTTAACATGTCAGAAATTTATCTTGTGGAATATAGAACAAACGTGTACAAATATTAACTATGACATGCCAGAAGTTTCTTTGCACAATAACCCATCTCGTATTTCCTGAACTGCACGAGTGTCGTCATCTGCCGGTCTCTCATCTCTTGTGTTCTTCCTTGTGACCTAGAGAGAGAGAGAGAGAGAGAGAGAGAGAGAGAGAGAGAGAGAGAGAGAGAGAGAGAGAGAGAGAGAGAGAGAGAGAGAGAGAGAGGGAGAGGAGGAGGAGAGAGAGAGAGAGAGAGAGAATGACTGAAAGGATGAAAAGACACACAAACAGGCAGATACACAGACAGACCGACAAACAGACAAGCAGGAAAAAAAACAGACAGACAGACAGACAAGTAGACAAGCAGAAAGATAAATACACAGACATACAAGGCAGACAGACTAGGCACAGAAACAGACAAATAGACAGAAGACCCAAAGTGGTGACCTTAGTGTAGGCGTGACATGGTTCCCTCCCCTCATCCCGTGAGCACGTACGCAACTACGCCTCACCCTGACCCCTGATGACGTCACGAGGCGGGCGAGGTGCAGGGGGATGAAGCGGTGGGCCACGTGCCTCATCTCCCTTATCTCGGTCACGTCCACCCCTTCGTCAGGAGGAGTATTCCGTGGCATTCTTTTTTTGGGAGGCTTCTGTTCCTTCGATATTAATAGTGTTTTCAAACGTTTTTAATCTTGAACGGAATAATAATGTATGCCATAAATCTACATAAGAAAATAAGGGAAGCTAATATATAATATAAATCTTTATTAGAGCACAAAAACATAAGAATATAAGGGAAGATGCAAGAAGCCGTCAGGCCTACGTGTGACATTTCCAATATAGCTAGCTATCCGTCTATCTATCTATTTGTCTGCCTATCTATCTATCTATACATCTATCTGTCTAGCTACCTGTCCTGTCAATCTGTCTATGACAGAACATGGTAAACATCAAGCTGGGATGGAACTGTAACCTGTTAAATATGACAGAAAGAACTAAAACTTAAGTAATTTCAAGACAGCTATCGCTGATACTCTAACAGATATTAAAATAACGATAAATTTCAGAGAAATATATCTCTCTTCGTGACAGAGAAAATAGTCCGTGAAATTGCAACGCTTGATGTAGTTCATAAATTTACGTAGGAAAAAAATAGCAATTTA
>NC_087167.1:16110000-16127500 GCF_035594125.1 Scylla paramamosain
TACGATAAAAGTGTTGCAAAGGAAGTTAACAAAAAAGGAAGGAAAACATTTGCAAAACAGATATGGTCTTTCTTTTCATTTCCTATTTTTGTTTACAATTTATTGATCAATATCTATGTATTTATTATTTTAGCTCTTTCGGCATAATGTGAAGTGACTCATGAACATACAGAAATAAACCCAAGATAAAATGGATAACTAAAACACATAAACACACAAAAAGAAAAAAAAAACTACACAGATCCAAACCAGTATCCAAAAATTTAACTACCACTACTAAAACTACCACCACCACCACCACCACCACTACTATTACTACTACTACTACTACTTCCAACCAATCAGTCATCATCACGCTACAACAACGCATCATCACCACCACCAACACCTCATCATTCCCACCACCGCCACTCATCACCACGTCAGCGGCGCCAGCTTGCTACGGACACATCCACACGGCAGCTCCTCTGAATCCCGGCGTGGCCACACAAAGAGCCTCGCTACGCTGACGTCTGCACCCTGGCGACTCACGCAGCGTCTAAACGAGGCGGACAATATCACATCGCAATTCCAAGAAAGCCTCGATACTATCTCACACTCAAATCCTCATTACCAGCGCCTGCGTGAAGCCCCGAAGCGTCCGACACTCCCCAACACTCCTCTCCCCCACTGTGAGGTCTACCCTAAGGCGATCGGGGCCCTGGGGGAGAGAGTGGAGGCAAAGAGGTGCGGGGGAAGACGGGGGTTCGAACGAATCAAGCGCCACTTGTATTCCTGACGGCGTGCTCAAGCCTTATCGAGCCCAGTGTGGTTAAGCTCCGTGCTGACGGGGCCTGGAGGGTGCGCGGCCGCTGGGCACAAGTGGGCTGATGTGAAAGGCGGCAAAAGCTTGAGAGGGCTGAGCCGTGGGGCAAAGCCTAATAGTATCTGAAGAGGGCTGAGCGGACAAAGATTTAAAGGCAGAGAGGAAAAGACGAGGGCTGCGTAGATGCCACTGCTTTGGTTTGTATTGTGTCGGTCACTCCTGCGGCAACTAAAAACCAGAACAAGACTTGCGCACTTCTTATAAGAATTGTTAAGTCTGAGCGACTAAAATAAGGGAGTTGTTTAAAATGTAAATGTCTCGTTATGGCAATAAGAGATGCTGGGAAAGTCCTGGTCAAGCCTGTAGTGTAAATACTACAGAACCAAGGAAGCAATGAGACGCACTTTCCATTAAAGAGAATTATTAAGTCTCTGAAACTAAATGGAGTTGTTTACACTGTACACTGTCTTGTTCAGGAATAAAGAGATGCTGAGGAAGTGTTGATCAACCCTATAGCAACAAAATACTAAAAAAAAATAACTATTTAACCAGACTGACACTTGGCATTGGAGAGAAAAGTAAAGCCTTAGAACCTAAATGAAGGAGCTGTTTACATTATACACTGGCTTGTTAAGGAATACAGATACTGGGAAAGTCTTGGTCAACAAAATACTAAAAAATCTATACAACACCTTGCATTAGAGATAAATCTAGTCTTAGAAGTTAAAGAAATGAGTTCTTTACATTATATATTGCCTTGTTACGGAATACAAAGGAATACAAAGGAAAGTCAAACAGCAACAGACCTTTTGGTCCTTGAATTGAGAGATAATGGAGAAGAGTTGACCAATCCTGTGACTACTGAATACTAAGAAAACTACAGAACCAGAATGTCACTTAATATTACAGAGAGAGAGAGAGAGAGAGAGAGAGAGAGAGAGAGAGAGAGAGAGAGAGAGAGAGAGAGAGAGAGAGAGAGAGAGTATTACGAGATCTCGGGCAATAAATGTAGTAGTTTACATCATACATTAACTTGTTAAGGTGTTGCTGGATGATGTGGCGACTAAATGTTAAGCAAACTATGGAACCAGAATGACACTGCACTAGAGAGAATATTGCGGCGTCTCACAATCACCATGAACGTCCTCCTTACACAACACACTGCTTGGATGCTGCTGGATGAGACGACCTGTGAGAGAGAGCGAAGAGAAGAGACAGACGTGACGTAACCTGCTGGAGTCTGAGGTTTCTGTCGATATCCGTCGAACACTTCACTGTATTTGCTCCATTACACTCGCCCACACTTGGGCAGTGGCTCGGGACAAAGGCAAAAGGCGAGGTGGTGTTTCTCTGGAGTCTGATAAAAGCCTCTGTGGTCTGATTCTTTACCGATACAAGAATCTGGGTTCATTCTTTTTTCATCTGAGGTGTGTGTGTCTGTCTCTCTCTCTCTCTCTCTCTCTCTCTCTCTCTCTCTCTCTCTCTCTCTCTCTCTCTCTCTCTCTCTCTCTCTCTTACACACACACACACACACACACACACACACACACACACAAACAGCACAGAGAGAGAGAGAGAGAGAGAGAGAGAGAGAGAGAGAG
This sequence comes from Scylla paramamosain, assembly GCF_035594125.1. NCBI lineage: Eukaryota > Metazoa > Arthropoda > Malacostraca > Decapoda > Portunidae > Scylla > Scylla paramamosain. The sequence continues at coordinate 16,112,407 of NC_087167.1, forward strand.
AGAGAGAGAGAGAGAGAGAGAGAGAGAGAGAGAGAGAGAGAGAGAGAGAGAGTTGAGTCTGAAGTGCCATACTTGTTATTCTATTTATACATTATCTCTGCCTCTCCCCTCATCATGCTGCACTTGTACTCTCTCTCTCTCTCTCTCTCTCTCTCTCTCTCTCTCTCTCTCTCTCTCTCTCTCTCTCTCTCTCTCACACACACACACACACACACACACACACACACACACGGTTTCTTTATGAAGTAGACCTGTGTATCTTTCCTTCGTGAAATATTTTACTTTTGCTCGAAGAAAATTCAGTAAGTAAGAACACAATGACTTATATTTTTCTTCCATTTATTTTTCTTATTTCATCATCGCCATCACCACCACTACCACCACCACAGTCACCAACACCACCGCACCATGTCCGTAATATCGTACCCAAAACGTCTTTAGCAAACACACGGAACTGAAATGGTACTGGAGTAATTTCATTCACTTCTTTTTACCTATCTCTTTTTCCTTTCCCTTCGTCTTTCACCTCATAGCTTGTAATCACGGACAGAGCGTTGGCCTAACCTCCCTCCCTTTTGGCAAGGAAACAGAAATATAGTCTTTTATTCTCCCTTTAAAAAAATAATTAAACGCAAGAGTGTTCAGCAGTTAAGAGCGGACTGGTATTTCTTTCCTGCGTTTCTCTTTATTTTTTCTCCTCTGTCGACGGTCTTCTTTTTAAATCCATCTTCTCGTGACTCAACCCAGCTCTTCACATTTTCTTTTACACAAACACGGGACTCTGGAGGTTTCTCGGAGGCGGCCGGGCGGTTTGGAGAAGCGAGAGGAGGAGGTGAAGGGGAGAGAAGGCGTGAAAGGAAGAAAGAAAGGGTGAAATAAGAGAAAGTTGGAAGAGCAGAGATAAGGAGGGATGGCTGCAGTGGGGGAATCGCTCTATTTTCTCCTCCTCCTCTTCCTCTTCCGCAGCAGACGAGGTAGTGAAGTTATAAAGAGGAACTGAGTGACCCTGGCTTGGAGAGGTGGTGGAAGTAAATGCTGTCACGTCCCAAAGGAGATGCTGGGATGAGTCAAGGCTGGGAGAGTTCTGGCTGGGTGGCTGAACGGCCCTCCACGCAGCGGCCGCCCCGCCACACCTTCCAACCTCAATGAAGCGGCAAAACAAAAGGACCAGTTGCATTTTATCTCAAAGTTGTACCATGTAGAGCGCTATTTTATTTATTTATTTTTTTTATCACACCTGGTAAAAACAAATAAAACACACACACACACGCGCGCGAGGGCAATGAACGGGCACACAAACAGACACAAAAAAGAGCTACACGAAAAAGAAACACAATACAAATACAATAATATGGCAACCCACAACAACACACACATCAGTGCTACATACAAAGCAAAACCATTCCCTTCTATTCGCTTCACCCTGTCCATTAAAAAAGAAGAAAAAAAAAATCCAAACTTGATTAACAAAACTAAGCGCAGGAACCTCTCATTAGTCCTGCGTTCAGCCGACCTTAATCCACCCTTGTGATGTCTCTGCGGCGAATGATCCTCTCCCCAACAATAAAACAGGGAGGCCTAACACGACCCTCATACCACCACCACCACCACCACTACTACCACCCACCACCACCGCCACCACCTCTGAACATTCTGTAGCCGCGGATTCACCGATGACATTGTACACACCAGCATTGAGTTTAGCCGCTTAATTGCTTTAGCTAATCACGCGGAAGCAGCGGCGAGATGAAAGCTACAGCGGGAGGGAGTACAGTTTACCTGGAGCGGGGGAAGAAAGGAGTAGAGGAGGAGGAGGAGGAGGAGGAAAGGGAAGCAATAGATGGATGGATAGTGGTGGGGGACGAAGCGATTGAGTGCAAGAAAGGTAGTGGTTAGGGAAGGGAAGGGAAGGGGAGGAGGAAAAGGGGGAAGGGAGGGAAGGGAAGGGAAGGGGAGGAAAAAAGGGGAAGGGAGGGAATGAGACAGGAAGGTAGAGTACATTTTTTTGTTCGGTGAGTGAATGAGGGGGGAACAGAGAGAGAGAGAGAGAGAGAGAGAGAGAGAGAGAGAGAGAGAGAGAGAGAGAGAGAGAGAGAGAGAGAGAGAGAGAGAGAGAGAGAGAGAGAGAGAGAGAGAGAGAGAGTGTGTGTGTGTGTGTGTGTGTGTGTGTGTGTGTGTGTGTGTGTGTGTGTGTGTGTGTGTGTGTGTGTGTGTGTGTGTGTGTGTGTGTGTGTGTGTGTGTGTGATGAATTTGTAATATATAAAGAGCTAAAACACCTGCGGACGGACGTTGCCAGACGCGCGCCATCACACACACACACACACACAATTTACTAAGAATCTTACAACACCAACCAGTCTCGTTTGAATTCACACGCTGAGAGAGAGAGAGAGAGAGAGAGAGAGAGAGAGAGAGAGAGAGAGAGAGAGAGAGAGAGAGAGAGAGAGAGAGAGAGAACTTGTATTAATCACTACTCAGGTGCTTCTCCAGGTGTAAGAGCAAGACTAACCAAACGGTGACCTTGGGCTGGGGCGCCTCACAGGTGTTCCCGCAGCCCCCCTACACGCGCGCCCCTCCAGCCCCTGCACCCATAAACCCGAGCCTCCGCTGCTACACTATTTATACCTCGTACCAATTCACATGCTCCCCTCTCCTAATTGATACCTTTTGAGCGAGGGAGTTTAAAAGTTTTATATCACCGCGCGCGCGCGCGCGCGTGTGTGTGTGTGTGTGTGTGTGTGTGTGTGTGTGTGTGTGTGTGTGTGTGTGTGTGTGTGTGTGTGTGTGTGTGTGTGTGTGTGTGTGTGTGTGTGTGATGGTGCAAGCGTTTTGTATGATTGCGCAAACATATATGAAAGTGGAAGCTCACACACACACACACACACACACACACACACACACACACACACACACACACACACACACACACACACACACACACACACACACACACACACACACACACACACACACACACAAACTAAGCGACTAGAGGCAATATGCATGTTTTTTTTTTTTTTTATTTTTCTATTTATTTCCTATTTTATTTTTTCGCTGCAATTTTCATTAATTTCATTTCGCAGCGTCCATGTTTATATATATATATATATATATATATATATATATATATATATATATATATATATATATATATATATATATATATATATATATATATATATATATATATATATATATATAATTTTTTTTTTTATTTCTTTCCAAAACTCATCGTTAATTTACTTCAACAAACGCAGTTCCATTTCCTTTCATCTAAAACACTGGCTCGTAATGGCTCGTACTAATTATCTTTTTGTATTAATGCCAACATATATATAACTCCCTGAAACTTAATTACTATGCCTTGTGTGCGTGAGAGAAATAAGGGAGAGGGAGAGGAAAAGGGGGAGGGAGAGAGAGGTGTGGCAGGGGATACGTCTAGGGAGATGAAGTAATAGCAGGGAGATTACGAGGGCAGGCAGATTATAGACAGGAAGGGCTAGATGTGAAAGGGAAGGGCAGGGAAGGGAGAGAGAATGAAACAGGTAAGGTAAGGTGTAGGTAGAGAAATATGTGCTGGTAAAAGTAGAGAAGGAGAAAGGATGAAGGAAAAAGGAAAGGGAAGAAGCAAATAACGACGGTAAAGAAAGGAAAAGGAAGGTAGGGAGCGCTGGTAAATTAAGATAAAGTTAGATAAGGAAGGTGAAGGGATGGGAATATGTACTTGTGGAGGTGGAGAAGGAAGGCAGGGTGAAGGACGGAGGGAAGGGAAGAAGCAAGTAAAGAAAGTAAAGCAAGGTAAAGCAGGGAAGGGATAAAAAAATAAGTACTTAATGAGATAGAAAAATAAAGCAGAGAATGAAGGAAAGGAGAGAAGTAAATAAGTAATGCAGAGCGAGGTAAGGAAAAGGGAAAAGATAAAAATAAGTACTTAACGAGATAGAAAAGGAAGACAGGATGAAGGATGAAGGAAAGGATGGAGGGAAGTGGAAGCAGATCGAAGGGAAGGGAAGGGAAGGCTAGGTGGCGAGGACTCGAGGCATGAGTGTGCTATTCCAGGATAAAGGTGGAGCCGGAAGTCAACTAATTACATTCAGGTGAGCAAAACTCGCGGCAACTGGGAGCGGCGAGCGGCGCCTAATTAAGGGGAGGTGATGGAAGCCCCGGGGGGAAAGGGAGGAGGAGGGGGAGGAGGAGGAGGAGGAGGAGGAGGAGGAGGAGGAGGAGGAGGAGGAGGAGGAGGAGGAGGAAGAGGGGTTGTACACTGCAGCCATCCCCTTCATCTATAATTAAGCACTGCATACAACTAATACGGTACATTTCTTTCACAAAATCGCTAGGTGTTTGTCAGAGTTTTGCGAAATGAAAACAGGGGAGGCTGCAAAATAGCCCTCTTTTTCAAGTCCAGCACCCGAGACACGATTCCTCCATTAGCATCGGAAAGGAAAATACTTCTGTGTGTGTGTGTGTGTGTGTGTGTGTGTGTGTGTGTGTGTGTGTGTGTGTGTGTGTGTGTGTGTGTGTGTGTGTGAAACTTCCCCCAAGCCTTGTGCCCTTTCCTTTTTCCTTTTTTTCCTTTTTTTTTCCTTTTGTTATTTTATGCGGCTTGGTAAAAAACTTCAATAAATTCATTATAGGTAGAGACGTTTGTTTGACAGTGTTACCTAACCTGACTACAGCTGAAATATAATTATGTTCTGCGACACACACACACACACACACACACACACACACACACACACACACACACACACACACACACACACACACACACACACACACACACACACACACAACTGCCTTTTAGAAATGGCATCTTCCGTGTGCCTTTTTTTGTTTTTGTTGTTGTTGTCCTTGGCCAGCACCTCCACTTACATCAACACACACACACACACACACACACACACACACGTACACCTATAACTATAACCACATACAAACAACTTACCTCCTTTCTCCTCCTGCGGACATTCCTAACCACCACCTTTACCTCTGAATCTTCTCACGTGCGCCTGAGAGAAGCAACCAACGTAATTAAGGTGCAGTGTACTCACCTAGGAAGAGAGGCGTTGCTCCGGCCGTCGATGGAAGGTCCCTTGGTAGTCTCCAGATGCGTGTATGTGTGCGTGTACGTGAGCGTGTGTGCGTGTGTGTGTGTGTGTGTGTGTGTGTGTGTGTGTGTGTGTGTGTGTGTGTGTGTGTGTGTGTGTGTGTGAGTTCCCCCGAGTGATGATCAGGAAGACACACACACACAAACGTAACACTTAAATCACTTTTCCTCTTATCACTTTTATTTTCAGTTCTTTTCCTTTTCTTCTTGTTTCAGTTTGTAAGCACTAGATTCCTGTTATTCCTTTATTAATTTTGAGTCTTTCCTCCACACTGTATCCCTGAAAAAAAAAAATTAAAAAAGAATTATTATAGCACCGTCACTCACACACACCTCAGAGACAGCACGAGTAATGTGTCTCAGGAAAATACATAAAAGTAATAAAAATAACGAGAAATGTCACTGCGCACGACACAGATCCACGAATCCTGATAAATCGACGGACAACAATTCATATTATAACACTGTCTGAAATTCATGAGACAGTCTGAATATATTTTTTTTTCCTTCTTTACATATATGTGGAGGAAACGTCTATACAACTCAAGCAAATACATTTTTTTCCTCCTTCATTTCCACCCTTTTTTTTTTTCCCACAGTGATTATTGATATTCCAAAACAGCATCTCCGTTTCCAAGTTGCGATAAATGTCCGATATTTATCAATCAAGGTACGAAATGTTATCATGTCACGGCGCTTCCACCTTCACCAGTTTGGCGAGATTTGTATGACGTTATGTGGGGAGAGAGAGAGAGAGAGAGAGAGAGAGAGAGAGAGAGAGAGAGAGAGAGAGAGAGAGAGAGAGAGAGAGAGAGAAGGAAAAAAGATATAATCAGTGAAGTGAAGGCATCCAACTTTTTAAAACAGAATACTGCAGTAAAAAAAATAAATAAATAAATAAAGCAACTGTGTGTGTGTGTGTGTGTGTGTGTGTGTGTGTGTGTGTGTGTGTGTGTGTGTGTGTGTGTGTGTGTGTGTGTGTGTGTGTGTGTGTGTGTGTTACCGCAGCTCATATCGATGTTACCATTCTCTCTCTCTCTCTCTCTCTCTCTCTCTCTCTCTCTCTCTCTCTCTCTCTCTCTCTCTCTCTCTCTCTCTCTCTCTCTCTCTCTTTCAAATCCTTCCGCAAGTCTCAAACAGCGAAACAGGAAAAAACCCAGGGACTACAACTCACTCCTAATCGTCATAACACCCCGCGAAAACATTCAACATCCCAATGCATGACGTCATCAGTTTCTCCAGTCTTTCCTGCAAGCCTTCCAACATCTACTGCATTGAACCCTTGTCTATTATTTTCCTATTTTCCCAACTTCCTGCCAAGCTCTGCCCTTAGACACTTGATACAGGAGGCGATATGATGCCTCCTTAGATTCGTGTTTACCTTTAGCTGTATCAAGAGAGTTACGGAGCAGGAGGAAGGAGAGAAAGGATAGCAAGAGAAGGAAGAGAAGGAGGAGGAAGAAGCACAGGACATGATAACTTACGATTAAACTCTAATGAAAGATAGCGCAGGGATCAATAACGAGACGGAGGGGGTGCTGGTTTACAAGAGCATGAGGGGAGAAGCAATCGGCGACAAGGAAGCACGACCACTGGCCCTTCCTCGTGTGGATTAAGAGAACCGTGATTGCTATGCGAGCGGTAAAGGACACGGTAGAGGGTGCAGCAGTTTATGGGCGGTCTGTGGTCAATGCATGCAAGACACCAAGTGAATGTATGTATTAGTGCCGCGTGTTGTGCAAGACTTAATGCCATACAAGTCGCTCTTATGAGATGGAGAATTTAAGGTGCCTGTTATGAGGGAAAGAGGAAAAGAAACGTCTAACGGACTGAGTATAGGATTGAGAAATAATAGGAAAAGAGAAATAAAAGGAAAATTAAGCAATGAAGACGAGTGAGGAGGATGGGAAGCACTAGATATGAGGGGAAAGGCAAATGAAGGGATAAGCTGGCGATGGAGAGGAGAAGCTGGCAAATAGAAGATAAAGAGGCGATGATGAGGAAAATACGTCCTCATTATGTACACTAGCGGTGCACTCAATTCAAACAGACATGAATGCAAACTACGATAAAGAAGAAAAGCGTTGCACTTTTTCCTCGCTGCTAATGTCTTTCCTGTGTGGGAGTATGACGTATAAATGAAGACAAATGAAGATCAACACACACACACACACACACACACACACACACACACACACACACTTTACAACATCAACAAGTGCAAACATCCATTAGCACCTCTAGGGGCAAACATTACCTCAGCACCCCTGACCACTCCCTTCAGACCACCTGCAATGTAACCATAACCCAACCATACCCTCATTTCCACCCCTCGTCCCCTCACCAGAACCCGCCAATACATCCCTCTTTACTCAGCAATTACACTCCTTCAGTCCGTTTGCCTCGTGATCTCCCCTACCCTACTTAATTCACGTCCCCTAAAAGTAACTTTAACCCATGGGTACATATTAGCTTACTGCATGCCTGCCTCCCTCTAAAGGCTACGTTGCACAAGATTTTTCAACTTTCTCATATTCCTCTTCTGTTCACCTCCCCAGTGCAAGAGTTAACAAGTATTCTCAGTCTTTCATCCATTTTACAACTAAACTCTGGAACTTCCTGCCTCATTCTGTATTTTCTGCTACCTTTCACTTGAACTCTTTCGAGAAGGAGGTTTTAAGACACTTCTCTAATTCCTTTTGGACCTTTCCTTTAGAGACTACTGCCTCAATGGACCTTTCTTTTTTCACCTTTTTGCAGCCCTTGACCAGAGCCCCTCTTACATAAAAAAAAAGTACTCGTAAGCCTACTAGTCAAACAGGACAACACGTTAAGCCAATGTTCAATTACCTGTGCCAATTTGAGGACAATTTATCTACTTCACCACTAACACTACCACTACCATTACTACAACCATCACCACCACCGCCTATGTACGTACAGCACACATCCGCCATTCTTGCATAAATAAAGCATTGTAAACGTTTCTTCAATTACCTCAAAGTGGCACCCTCGTCCATTACGTGCAGTTAATGACGGTACTTTGCCCTGCGTGCCGTACATTTCCCAGACACGCCTCCACCTCGCCCCCATCCACCCTCCAACCAAGCATTCATTTCTTGAGCACGGCAGCTGACGCGTTCCTGGCAAATTGTCTGAATGTTAGCCAGCGTCTAATGTGACCCGTGTCCTTGAGAAAATAAAATAATGTAACTGGACTGTGAGAAAAATGCATGAAAGAAGCAAGACATACTCGTATATAGTACCTTGAACAACCAGAGAGAGAGAGAGAGAGAGAGAGAGAGAGAGAGAGAGAGAGAGAGAGAGAGAGAGAGAGAGAGAGAGAGAGAGAGAGAGAGAGAGAGAGAGAGAGAGAGAGAGAGAGACCTTAGAAAATATGAAAAAAGACAAAAACGAGTAACACCTTGAGAAACCAGAGAGAGAGAGAGAGAGAGAGAGAGAAGAGAGAGAGAGAGAGAGAGAGAGAGATGAGCACCCTCCACGGCTCTTCCCTCTTCCCTCCCCTCCATGAGTAAAGTCTGGCAATTTCCGTCTTACGTATTGAACAGGAAAGCCCCAATGGAAAGTCATCAATGCCAACAGGGCGGCGTGGATGCTGGCCGCTGATCCGATTAGGGCCAGACTGCTGAGTTGCCGTCTGTGGGCCTCGTGGATACCTAGCTAAGGGTAGTGTTAGGAGCTTAGGGCAAGGGATGTCTCTGTATCTTCAAGGGCCACAGAGATGATTAGTCGGGTTTTCATGGATGTTTGTTTATTTATTCTTTTTTTTTTTTGTTCAATGTGTGGCTTTGTTTTCATTTATCATGGTGAGGAGTGTCAAGAAAATATCTCTCTAAGTTTCACAAATTTTTAGTAGTATTTGTTTAAAGTTGTCGAGGTGAAATGCGGAATTGTTTAAGAATGTAGTTGTTTGATAAGTATGTTTCTGTATCTGCTACTAATATTACTGCTACTACTACTACTACTACTACTACTACTACTGCTACCACCACCACCACCATTAATGTTACTGATATTATGAGTAAGAGTACGCAATATTTCATGCCGTAAAACTCCTGCCATGAGCACTCTTCGCAAATCTTCCATTAACAGTAATCATCAGAGAAGGAAAAGTTTCACTCATCTTGATCAACTTCTTCTTCTGGTCTTAAAAAAAATCTAGAGTTAAGACTGTCCCTTTACTGTGTATTGAGAAGTGGTGAACTGACACGTGCCTTACTTATAACATTCTTATCTTTTTATCTGTTTTATTTATTATCTTGTTCATCTTTTTCGACAAGACTCCCTCCTAACCACCACCACCACCACCACCACTACCACCACCACCACCACCCACTCCCCACCCCAGCGTCGTATTGCCCCGGCCCTGGTCACACCCTCCTCCTGTATTCAGCTGCTGGAAGAGAAAGAAAAAAAATGCCATATTCCCAATTTACATTTTTCCTGCCTGGTAACGCGCTGCTCACCTGTCCACCCTTCCACAGCCATTCCACATCAGGAGGCGCCACAGTTACACCCCGCACGCCATTAACACTTAAATGCTCCGCCCACCACAACATTACTACCACTTACAAAAAAGGGCAACGATACAAAAGCATAATCGCCCCGTCCCCGCCCCGCCCCGCACGAGCGAAGCTTCAGCGTCAAAATACTCCTGATGGGACCCTTTGCATATTAAGTGTTGTTTGGGCTTGTGCAGTGACTCTTTGATCATGTAGCCTTGTGGTGCCCTTTTCTTATCCCCTTAGGCAGCATCTGGTACGTATATTTTGGGGTTTCTAGGGACAATGATCGCTTTTTTTTTTCGTTCTTCCTGTAGTTTGACTCGACAATCTCTCTCTCTCTCTCTCTCTCTCTCTCTCTCTCTCTCTCTCTCTCTCTCTCTCTCTCTCTCAGGCCACAGCTGTCACGTAAAGTTAGATTTTTAAGAACAATGATTTTTTTTCTGGTCTTCCTGTAATTTAGACCGTCCAGAAGACCACTGCATTATGTCTATTCTCTCTCTCTCTCTCTCTCTCTCTCTCTCTCTCTCTCTCTCTCTCTCTCTCTCTCTCTCTCTCTCTCTCTCTCTCTGACTGACGAGAGCGTGAGGCCTCCATTCCTGTCCGACTGTCGGGACTGGGCCGGGAATATGACTAGTGCTCCTCTAATATCGCGGCAAGGTCCTGTAGGTGCATTCAGAGGCCTCGGTGCGAGGAATGGCAGAGGCAGAGTGACAATGGAGTCCAAAGAGAAAATGCACATTTGGGTCCTGCCGTGGTGTTCAGTCCATGTTGTCAGTCCATGTTGAGTTCATATATAATTTCGTAGCAAAAATGTAAAATCATGAAGCTTGATTCATGAAAAGCTAATGCAGATGAGTATGACTGATTAGCGCAACGTGACGCATCGTTTCATCGTGAGCGTCCCGCCACCTGTACGCAGCGACTCGGCCGTCTAGTGAAGCAGGACTTGAACGGAAGATTAATGAAGGGCGGCTTAATGGCCTTCCCTATCTGCCCCGCTGCCGCATCGAACCCGGGTCCTCCCCATTCCTCACGTTAGCGGATCCAACACCCTTCATTGTGGCGCCATTGTCTGAGGAAATTAAGTCCATTGATTATTCTGACTCATGGAACTTCGGACCGCATGCAGCACGGCCATCTGATTTAGTGCAGCCGTTAATATTGTTCTCAATGACAGTAACGCTGTTTTCCTCAAATTATTCACGTTACCGAGAAATTACTGTGAATCATTACTGACAGGGAAGATTCAGCGTCTGCAGCTCCCACCTCTCCAGTTTGCAGCCGCTGAAGGTTATTGTTCCCCTCGCAATGCCGAGTGATAACGAATAGATTACCTAATGGTTGGTGTGGATGAATCAGGAACTGTTAATCTAATTGCGTGGAAATTCATGGGCTCAACATTTATTCATATTATTACTCTAATGGGAACTTGGATAATTAATCATGGAGATAAATTCACAACCTCATGCAAGATGGTGTTGTTGCTGTGTTGTACTCAGCACACGCCGACTGCGCAGTGAATGGTCAGCTTGCTCCCCCTTGTCGCTGGTCTGTGTTAATAGTTTTCCTGGTCAACATTACGCCGGTGCCCCTTCCCCATCTCCCCCTCCCCACCGAACCCGGACAGTCGCTTCCCGCCCCGAGCCGTCGCTTCCCGCCTGGCCTTGACGCCCGCTATTTCCATCCTGGTGCCCCCGCCCACGCTCCTGCCCACACTGGCTCCGAGAATCCCTAGCACTGTCACTAAGTCAGAGCTGCACCAGCAATGGTGAAGGAGAATGTAATACTGGAAATGTGAAGTGATTCCGTGACCATAGAGCGAGTGGCTACATTGTGCGACAACTTCTAGCTAACCACTGAAAAAAGTATGTTCGTGGCATGACTTGGAATGTGAACAAAGATTTAGCCTCAAGCTGTGTTGTGTTGAAACTGAAGTCTTGTACTTCAAACACACCACGCAGCACTGCGGCGCCGATAAGACTCAGCAGCGTCTCATTTGAAAGTTATACATATATATATATATATATATATATATATATATATATATATATATATATATATATATATATATATATATATATATATATATATATATATATATATATATATATATATTCACCTCAAATTACGAACGTTTGAGGCCACTTAATTATTGCCTTTCAGTACCTAATTAATTAAATAACCGGCGGGGAAGCAGCGGCAAGCGGCGGAAACCTCCCTCAGCTGCGGTGCACGGCGGCGAGGCAAGGTGACTTCCGGCCCCGGCAGGATAATGGGCGTGCTGTGTTCCGCTGAGGAGACTCTATGGTACTAAGCTCGGCTCCCTGCTCCACTTCCTTCCCTGCTTGCATACCTGGCGTGTCTGAGAAGTTACACGTTACTATGCTTCCAGGTACATAACCATTTCTGACTTCATATAATGTATTTTACTGTACTTTTCCCTTATTACGTTTTTTTCTTCTCTCCCCTTCCTCCGCTCCCCTCTCCCCTCTTCCACTCCCGCGTGGACCGCGACCATCCCGCGACTCCCTGGAGGAAATAATACCGTGTAGCGACACACGAAAAATCCGCTACGACACGAAAACTCTTAGTGTTACAAGTATGTGACGCCAAGTTGTGTCGCAAGTGTCGGAGCGAGAGGAACCTGGAGGGAGAAGTGGCGGTGGTGGCCAGGGGGTGTGCCGGAGAGAGTGGGTGGGGGTGAAAGGGTGTTTTGGAGCTGCGCCAGCATACACCTACTCCACCTTCTCTTCTTCCACCCTCTTCCACTGCTCTCCCGTCCCTTTCTCCCCTCATCTCTCGCGTGCTCTCTTCTCTTCCTCTTCAGTTTCCTACACTCACCTTTCTCCTGCCACTCCTCCATTAGTGACTCCTTCCCATCCATTTTCGTCTCTTCACCTTCCCTACCTCGACCTTTTTCCAGTTTTGTCTCTCATTTCCCACCCTCATCCTCCTCAGGCCCTCACTTCTTGTCCTACCATCCCAAGGGGCCTCCCCCTTCACACGCTACATGGGTTTATTTATTTATTTTTTTCAGCTTTTTTGTTTTCCTTTTTATCTTTCCTGCCAATGAATAATCTCTTAGATATTTTTCATTTAAGATTTTTATTTTTAATTTTCTTCTTCTATGCCTCAAAAGCGATAACGTCTAATTTGTTACTTTTTCGTAATTAGCAAGGCACTGTACCTTGCCGGTCTATCCCACCCGCAGGAGGAAAGGATTTGAGTTTCCACCAAACCAGCAACATTTACATAAATATTGCAGGTAGATAGCACACCAATCCTTCTTCTTTTTCCTATATCTTCAATTTTTCCATTTCCTTTCTGCCTTCCAACGCGCACACACACACGCACACACACACACACACACACACACACACACACACACACACACACACACACACACACACAACATTAATCCCTCCGGTTTTCACACCCTCCTCCATCTCCTCTTCCACTCACTTTTTTTTTTCCCCCCTTTTCTTTCACTCTGGACAATATCTTTCTCTTTCTTTTTTTGTTTACACTGCACAACCTTTAGCATACCCCAACCCGCCACCGCCCCTCCCACTATCAACGGCTGGGGAATGGTGCCTGAAACTTGAGGAACAGTAACTCACCAGTATTGATCCTCGCCGTCCTAACCATGCTATTACGACGACAGTTAAACACCCAGATGACCTTCACCTGCACGTCCACGGTATTCGCTCCTACTGACACACACACACCACGACACCGCCCCCTCTACCTCCTCTCTCCTCCGCTCACCTTAAGCGTATAAAAGCGAAGCAAAGCTATGACGAACACTTCTTCTCTTCTCAGTCGTCGTCACCTACTTATCCACCCACCTTTAGTTTAGTTTACTGACCACAAATCTCAGCTTTCCTCCTCCGACCATCTCCTCTTCTCAGCCATCACGTCATCTACCTACCACAATGGTTTATATTAGTTTATTCTCTTGATAAAAATTCCGTTTGTTATACAGACTACATAATTTTAAATGGTATAAGCTGTAATGTAACACAGTAAAGCGTATACTGTTGAACATAATTAAGTAAAAACTCCAGCCCAAAAAAATATGGTCCGAATTCTCGAAAAAACAAAAATAAATAAATAAAATAAAATAAGTGAAAAAATAAAATAAATCTGATGGCTTATAACTTCTCAAAGAAAAAAAAAATGATGGATGCAGTTGGTAAACACATAAGAGAATAAAAAGAAACACTAGCCTACAAATATTGTGTCCGCTGTACACGTCGCTTTATCATGAATGACAAACATACATAACCAGCTTGTACTAAAAGAGTCACCAGGTTTGTGTCACGATATAATAATGTATTTTCAACGTATGGCGAATGTACTACACCCCACAACCCCAGACGCTGAGGGGGACGACAGGGAAGTTCCTTATTCATTCAAAGGTACACATTATGAAGATAAGACTGGACGTGTGCAACATTAGGACGGTCAGACTGCAATTATTTGATATTTGCTCCTTTACAGATAATTTGCGTGTACAATATCATCAGTTTAGGATCTAGAGACATACTGATTGATTAACTAACTGGTTGACTAATGAACTGATTGACTGATTGAGCGAAGGTACAATAAAGGAGTTATAATATAAATATAAATAATGAAAGCTGCGAGAAGCCATCAGGTCTACACATGGCAGTCACTATACAAAACACACCTACTACTTATATCCAACTATCTTTCCTATTCATAAATTTACCTAATTTTCTAAAGCTCCCAGTTTCATTACTGAGTCTGTTCCAGTCACCTGTCACTACTGAGAAGCAATTTCTTTCTGTCAGTATTTTTATCTAATTGCATCAAGATTGAACCCGTTACTTTAGTCTCTATCCATCACCTTGTTATATCACTTATGCCATATGGCACATCCTATACAGATGAAATTATCCACACGTCACCCGTGAGTCAGGGGGAAATCCCACGTGGTTTATCCTCAGTGCATGTTAAGCTACACGCCGTTCACACATGAAACCATACGATGTTTGAAGAGTCTACCAAACATGACGGGTATCAGTAATAAGTTTATTATATCAATGCTATATGTTTTAGTTCGCGTATTGCAAATAATGAGTAGTCTGCATAGACGTCGTAGACTTTATTAGATTATATAAATTTATGGATAAGGATGATAAGCGAAAATAGGTAGGCACGTTTCATGAAGGGACTGCCACGTGTAGGACTGACGGCTTCTTGCAGATTCCTTTATTTTCTTAGCTTCTTATAACGTGCACCATAAGTGTAGCAAACATGATGGCTAACAATGACAGTATATCTATTATACCCACGCTGCATGTTCTAGTTCACCTATTATAAATAATGCACAATTTGTATAGATATCTCAAACAACAAGTACACCATAACTCTACCATACATAATAGGTAACAACAGTAAATTATAACCACACTATATGTTCTAATTCGC
>NC_087167.1:16137500-16145000 GCF_035594125.1 Scylla paramamosain
TACTGTAAACTTCCACCAAGCCGCCGCTTGATATGTGTGTGTGTGTGTGTGTGTGTGTGTGTGTGTGTGTGTGTGTGGGTGGTTTAGCCGTTGTATATCGTATCTATATCCGTTTACATCGTAATTAGTTTGCGTTTTTTTTTTTTTTTTCGTTCTTTTCAAGGTGTGTTCACATTATACTGGACCGTAAATACTGTTGAAATTTATTGTTTTTACGCTCTATAATTGTAATACTGTTCTTATATGATACTGATAGATTTGTGGTCACTAAAATATGTGTGTGTCTGTGTGTGTGTGTGTGTGTGTGTGTGTGTGTGTGTGTGTGTGTGTGTGTTTATTTCTCTCCCTTTTGAGGCTTCACGACAACTCTAGGTAGTTCCCGGAACGGCCTGTGTTGGCTGGCTTCTTGTCTCCACCTCTGAGCCGGGTTTCCCCTTGAGCCCCTCTCACCGCTACCACAGGGTTTCTCGCATGCCGCCACAGACTGACCGAAGCTTAGAGGGATTTACTTTCAACATGATTTCTTCGCTTATTTTCCCAAGATCCTTAAAGAGCGAATTTCTGAATTTACAGTTGTGCGTGGGTGGGCAATGAAATGATCCAAAAAGATTCACAAAAACAAGTTTCTAAATATTCTTATCCCGTTACATAATAAATACAGTCGTTCGTATGTGGGATACGAAATGGTTCCCAATTTTTTATTTATTTATCTATTATTTTATTTTATTTTATTCTATTTATTTATTTATTTATTTTTTTTGTATCAGTGGAACCATAATGTTCTTAATATGTTGCGGCATGAATATAATGAGGCACCAGGTTATCAGAAACTGGCTTCGTTAAGATTCCATACGGGATAAGCGGAGGTGATGCAGACGCTACTTGTTTGGAATGACGAGTTCAGGTTTGTGTCTCTTAAAAGGGCATGTCTCCAAAATATGGTAACAAGAAAGGCAGAAATTCTATAAATATGGATCCCTTGAATGTATCTCTACGCATTTACGAGTAACTTTATCTTTTCAAATAAACAACTAAGATACCGAAAAACATCTCTATATCTCAAGAACCTAGTTTTTCATAGCTGGTGGGAAGCTTCACTATCAATCTAAAACTTGCTTCCTCACTATATCATTCTTCCATTTTTGTGTAGCCATTCCTTTCATTACATTTTTATGTCTCTCAATGAAACAAAGTCCACGCTGAGAAAATGCTTCATGAAATTAGTGTAGCACGTTATTTTCAATTGGATCTCGTAAAGCTTTCAGTTTAGATTTTGTGACGTTTGTAGCATACTTTATATTCGTGTGTGTGTGTGTGTGTGTGTGTGTGTGTGTGTGTGTGTGTGTGTGTGTGTGTGTGTGTGTGTGTTTATCTGCGAGTATCACGTATTTTTAGGTTTACGACTCGAGTTCATAAACCTTTTAATCATTACCTCACTCTTACACCGTGAGACAGAGAGATGAAGGCATGCAGGCGGCGGGGATCAGGCAGCCCCCAGCCACCAGTCACCGCACGCCACGGGAAAAACTCGCTGGTCCTGTGACGCGACACCAAGCGGCGATTTAATAGACTAAACTTTCCTCGACAATGGAAATGGACATAACAGTATTATCCTCTAACTATTTTACGTAGCAATCCAACGATGTGTGTGTGTGTGAGAGAGAGAGAGAGAGAGAGAGAGAGAGAGAGAGAGAGAGAGAGAGAGAGAGAGAGAGAGAGAGAGAGAGAGAGAATTCCAGGCGCCCTCTGTAACCTGTCGTGCTTCTTTCTTTCCCTCTCCTGGTGCATCTCAGGGGCCTCGCGAAGGTCATCCCCCCTCCCTCCACCACATCTCTCCCACCCCTCCCGACCCTCTCTTCGCCTACCTCACTACCCTCGCACGTCCCCCTCACCCCCCTTGACGCACACATTTATTACGCTGCGCCACTAAAACATTATAAGCCTTTTAAAAGCACTCGAGGCGTCCTACACTCACGGCTCGCAGTCATGAAATGTACTGGTTATTGCTGGAGACTTTTTTTGTATATCATAACGATTTTTGACCTCGCCTACTGCAGCTGAAGGGCTCCTGCTCATTCCTGCTGCTCTCGGCTTCACCCACTCACGCCTCATCTTACTATTGTCTGCATTGCCTGCTTATGGTCCTCTTAGTCTGTTAGCACTGTTCGCTGCCGAGCCTGCCTGCTTCGTGGGTGCACCTCCGTCGTCCGAGAGCCAGCCAGCCCGACACTCGCTCCGCCCCAGGCAAACACTCCCCCCCCAAGATCTCCTCCCCCACTGCACCATCTCTCTCTCCCCTCCTCTGTCTCCCCACCCCCACTACCCTCTCTCTCAGCCCTGTCCACTAACACCTACTCTTCTACTCTCTTCCTCTCTTTCTTCTCTTCTCTTACTCCTCAACGCCGTCTATTCCCTCCACCTCTTCATCTCACTCATGCAACATTCCCCATTTCACCTCATTTCAGCCTCCTCTTCCTTCCATGTTTTTCCGTCATCATCCTCATCCAAAGGCATCATCTGTCTCTTTTTCCACCCTCTCTCTTTTCGTCATTTATTTCTTCCCCGTCTCGTCTCAGCGCCACCGAACCTGTCTCCCGCATTCCCCTTCTTCATTTTCAGTCTACCATCACCTCTTCAATCCCCTACTTCTACCTCCAGTGCAGCATTTTCGTTCCTCTCCCTTCTTTGTTACATCTCCGAGATTATCCCCCTCTTTCTTCTTCCCCCCTTTTGCCTCGCTTGTTGTGTAACTCTCCTATTCAATGTCTGTGTTATGAGCATCCAGCACACAAGCCTACCCTGTTACCTGTTCACTCTATCCTAAGAGACACTCAGCCGCCAGAAAGAGCAGCAATCTTAGCAATGGGCAAATCTATGGTACTTGGTATTGTATTTATCCTTTTTTTTCTTTTAGTCATCTGAAACACCGTAAATGGAGTCATAAATGAACGAACAGACGAATAACCATCCAGCTGCAACCTACCCACACACACACAGACACACACACCAACCACAGGGGTCAACAAAGATGTAACTGAAAATTTCTCACGTATGAAGGAATATAAAAGTATTCTCTTGCGGAAATGCCACACACACACACACACACACACACACACACACACACACACACACACACCTACGTATATACATATCAACAAGGGATGCACAGGATACTCTATCCAGACGGATAGTGATTGTTACTCAATAACTGGTATCCCGCCGGATACATTGGATCATTGCAAGAACAAAATAACATAGCCGATATTTAGACTGAAGTGGCATAACACCAAGAGACACAGATAAAATTGGGTTAATATTAATTTTAAAGGAATGAAATGTATTTATGATAACAATCCTTTATTCATCATTTAATGACAGAAGAGATCTATGATCCAAAAAAATCAATTACCATTTGACGTTCATCGGGAGAAATTTCTACCAGTTTGTTGAAGAAACATGAGCATTCCTTATCTTTTAGGCAATAGTCTTATGTGCTTTTTCTAAAAAATGTTGCCGTATTCCGAGAAAACACGCTCCAAGTACACCGATGACGCAGGTGAGCATGGGTATTTCGCAGGTAGCGGTTTCAGCAGTGGGAACTTCTATTTCCAATGCTGCAGGGGGCATTTGCCTCATCCAAGCAGTGAAATCTGGACTTCGCTAGCCGACTCAGCTGCAACATCTGTTTCTGGGCGGTAATCACTGGAGTACTCACCTTCGTGTATACTCGCCTTCTTGTAGGAGCTGCCAATTTCTTAAAAACAGACCATAGAGTGATCCTCGTCCGCACCTCCAGGTACTTTGTCACAGGGATGACCAATGTACGCAGCTTTATCAAATGTCTTCACATGTTGTGGTGCTCCAGCAGCTCATCAAGGACCAAAAACTTGTAGTTCAAGAATTTTACTTTGAGCGTGAGTCCAACACAGTTGGTAGAACACATGACGGAGACCTCATGATATCAATATCAGAAGCACAGAACCTAAAGTTCAGAGCGCAGATTAAGAGCCTCGGGACATTTTAATGCCTCCCTTCTCCCTAGCCTTTTCAAGAAATCTTACCAACATGGTCATGTGAAGAAAAAAAAAAAAAAGCACAACCATGATCACCTTGTAGCATCAATGTATCACTGTAAAAATAGTAACTATCTCGCGGATATCAGGTTTACCCAGTATTCGGCCGAATAGTAAATTTCACTATCCGGTGCACCCACAATATTAACATACTTCACACTTACATAACAGAGAGAGAGAGAGAGAGAGAGAGAGAGAGAGAGAGAGAGAGAGAGAGAGAGAGAGAGAGAGAGAGAGAGAGAGAGAGAGAGAGAGAGAGAGAGATTTGAGGTAGGGACGGAGCCTCGATTAAACATCTTTCAGTCACACAGAGCAAAAGATCTCTGGATGAAAAACCACAAAGGCCAGAAAAAAGAGAATTTATTAACATTTACTTTGGCAGTCTAGCCCGGGCAAAATGAGATGCCGCTGAGAAAATCATGCGGGAGGATTCCAGGAAGCAAGACTAATACCAATACTTATTTTATTTATTTTTTTTTTATTTTCTGTACGTGTGGATGAGATGATGAGGACTAGGAGGATGAAAATAATAAATAATTAGCTGTTCAGATGTCACTAGTTCCTCCCAGAAGCTGCCATCATTCTATATTTCCGTAGCAACACCTGCTTGCTGCCCGAAGCTAACTCTATGCAACTCTTCGGAATATTAAATGCAGTAATGGTGAAAATATTGGACTCCTCACCAATCTACAAACTTCAGGTGCCATATTTCGATCTAAACATAGCATGGAAACTGTTGCAATGCCTCCACTGCGCCGCAAGACCACCACACGTAGTGGCACGTGTACTACACCAACTCATTTTTCTCGCATCGCCTCCTGACAGCGCCAGCCACCCCATTATCTTCCCGTCACGATCGAGGGGAGCGGTAATATTGACATGCTCTTCTATCTTCCTTGTCGAGCCTGCCATAGGAGCGCGCACGCGCTCACACACACACACACACACACACACACACACACACACACACACACACACACACACACAGAGAGAGAGAGAGAGAGAGAGAGAGAGAGAGAGAGAGAGAGAGAGAGAGAGAGAGAGAGAGAGAGAGAGAGAGAGAGAGAGAAAATAATAATAATAATAATAATAATAATAATAATAATAATAATAATAATAATAATAATAATAATAAAAAGATGGGATACCGACCTCGCCGGATCAACTTCTTGCGGCAGCGGGAGCGAGGAGCTGCCATTGTGTACCACTGGGAACCTTTTCTATAACTAACAACTTACACTTACGGACATTTTAACTTGACACAGATAGATGTGGAAGTCGGAAAATTATGTTTAATAATGAGTGATATTCCTTTGGCTCCGGGTAATCCCTGCATAAAATCCTTGCATAAAAAGAATATATACACTAAAATCTAATAGCTTGTTTTTAGTAGGCTCAACTTATTTGACAGGCTCGATTTATTACGAAGAACCTGAATTTCGAAAACCTGGTTTGAATAGCTAATCCAAACTCACTACATGTGATAAAAGGAAAACAATAGTACGCCAGGAACTCCTCAGCACTTGCTCTCTCACGCCCAAACTTATCCTTCTTGGCGACACATTTTTTTTTAAGTCCACATTCGAGGTTATCACGTGTCTCCCGCAACACAAGAGTTAAGGCGTCCGCCTGCTGGGAGAAGGTGGGTCGCGGCGCCGGAGTGACAGCGGGTGGAGGTCAGGTGTCTAGCCTCGTCCTTCGTCCCAGATCACATCGCTCACACGAGTTTCTCTTCAAGCTACAAATATTTTAATTCATGCGATCTCTTCAGCAACTATCAGAACTCTGTATCTATTCATATGTTCCTTGGAAGGAATGCAACTCTGATAGCGAGAGCACAGACAACAACCTCACAGCCTGCAGAGCTGAACGAAAATAGTTCCTTCCAAGAAGTAGGGATGGCCGGCCGAGGTCCACTAACGCAATCCAACAGTCAACCACATGCTGCCAATACACAACTACCATTAATTGATGTTTTTCAAATACATAATTCACAAACAAGCCAGTGAAGGCCACAATACTTAACGCAGAGGTGTTCTGGCCTCGCCTACACAAGTATTCTTGCCACCACTACGCACAACTTGCTTCACGGAGAGAAGCAAAGCAACCTTCTCGTTATGGTCAACACTGCACATTCACTTTTAAGTCCATTTTAGCTTCCAAAATTAACAATAACACTCCAACATAACAGTGCAAAGTTTTCCGTCACTGTATGGGATCTCCACTCTGCAAACACTCACACTGGAGCACGTCAAGGCCCGAGCTACTGGTGACGTGTCCCCTTCCTCTGAGAGGGTTTTGTAAACTGGCTCCCCAAGCCCCGCACCGCGTCGCTCCCGAGTTGCCGGACGGCGCCACATGGTAGTAAGCGAGTTACACTTAACTTCTCTCGAATCATTCCCAATGGGTGCAACACCAGAGGACATTACAGCAAACTCGTGTTATTGGGTTCCTCTGGAGTAAAATAGGAAAGATATCCTGACAGGTGAAAGAGCATGTGATGCTCCCGCAAGCAATGTTACAGCAAGATTCATCGCCACTGCAAAGCTGCACATTATTACTGTTTTCCCGATTATCTGCTTCACAGCGAGTCGGTGACCAACATCCAGGTCACGCAACTGGCATGAATGAACGCTAGTCATGCTGTGTCAAACTTCCATATACTTTGACACCGAGTTACACTTTACTTACACCTTTATGACAAGTCACCGCAGTCGTCGCCTCACCTCAGCCTGTCGCCTGTCTGGCTCGGCTCCTGTGGCGTCAACTTGGCGCCGAACTCATCGAAAAATGAGGATCCGCACGAAAATGACGATTAAACCCACATTATCTTCCATTTTTCTCTATCTTCTATTTAAATAAAAATCAATGTACATTCTCCCCCCCCCCACACACACACACACACAGAGAGAGAGAGAGAGAGAGAGAGAGAGAGAGAGATGTTTATGACGACGAAAATTATGATAATGATGATATTGATGATAATGATGTTTCACATAAACACTGTGATGTAGGAATACTAAAGGGGAATTACATGGGATATGCTGCATGAATGAATCCTCTAATATCCTCAGTAATTCTTTAGCCGTTGAGTTCAAAGCTACTCCTTATTTCACCAAGGCCTTCAAATAGTTTATAAAATCAAACTTAATAGAACATCACATTATATGGTTTTCTTGATTGACTAATGTATTTATTTGGTCAGTTCTTTCTCATCCCTGTTCAATCCTATCGTTAGTCTTCGCGTGAAGTTTTAAATCACAGAAAGATATGCATGGGTATGACTTGAGGTGGAGAGGTGGGCAGCCCGTCAGGGAGCTGCAGGACACAACTGGGAGATGGCAATAGCGGGTCGGGTTTCACAAACTATAACTATATTTTTTTTTTTCTGTAACGGATCTGCCTCTGGTACTTGAAATTTCGAGGA
>NC_087167.1:16150000-16207500 GCF_035594125.1 Scylla paramamosain
CACATTCTAAGAAACCCTCTCGTGATATATCTTGATGTATCTATGTACCTACCTACCTACCTATATGTTACAGAACATTAATCCTAAGTGTTCATACTAACAATATCCACGGGATCTGATGATTCACAATCTACAGAACAGTTATAAGCTAAATACTGGTAACTAGGCTCTCAGTGTTTTGACATTTATTTATAGTCTCTTGCTACATATTTAGTTTGAAAACCTTTCCTAATGTTTTATCTGGCAAATCCCAAAAAGAATCGAGCAAGTATTATTTGTGCTGCCAGGATATTGTGACGACTGAAACCGAGCCGAGACGGAAGGCTCAGCAAATATCAAACGCGCTGCCTTCTCCAAAACAACACCCCTCCCAAGAAAAAAAAAAAAAAAAACCGACAAGGCAGATATGAGTTTGCAATTCTGTTGTAAAACCCCACTCTATACATGTGTTGTGGTTGATTGCACGAACATTTAGGAAAGAACTAAGGTGTGAAAGGATGGGTTGTATTTTCAAAGAAGAAAGCGGCAACTCAGAGAGGACACTGGGAGACACGATGTAAACAGACAAAACTCCTACACCAGCCTCGGATCCCGATCTGGAGAGGGGACCACAAATGTCCCCCGGTCGGACTGCCCTTTTGAAAACGACCCTAAGTGTTTCGACACCCACCTCAACTTTTTCTTTATTAACTTCTGCAACATTCGCGGTCTAAGATCCAATTTTCAATCTGTAGAACACCACCTCTTAACTTCTAAACCTCATCTTTTCCTCGCTGGAACTCAGGTGTCTGAAGCAACTGACAGTAGCCCCTTTTCTGTTCCCTCCTACTTTCTCTATCCTCGTTTTCAATCCAAAACTGGATGTTGCGTTTATGTGCGCAATGACTTAACCTGCTCTCGTGCTCACGCTCTTGAATCTTCTGAATTTTCCACCATCTGGCTACGACTACAGAGTCACTCTCAAACTAAATTTATCTGTGCTGTATACCTCCCACTTAACTCCTCTGACTATAAGAAATTCTTTGACTACTTAACTTCCAAAGTGGAGCACATTCTGACCCTCTTCCCTTTTTGGAGAGATCTCCATTCTTGGAAACTTCAATGTTCACTACCAGCTTTCGCTTTCCTCTCCCTTCACTGACCATCCTGGTGAACTAGCCTTCAACTTTGCTATCCTACATGACCTAGAACAACTGGTGCAACACCCTACTCGTATTCCTGACCGTCTTGGAGATACGCCCAGCATTCTTGACCTTTTCCTGACCTCTATTCCTTCTGCTTATTCTGTCACCCTCTCTTCTCCGTTGGGCTCCTCCGATCACAATCTCATATCTGTATCTTGTCCTATTGCTTCAATCCCTCCTCAGGATACCCCTAAGCGAAGGTGCCTTTGGCGTTTTGGCTCTGCTAGTTGGGGGACCTGAGGAGGTATTTTGTTGATTTCCCTTGGAATGACTACTGCTTCCGTGGCAGAGACCCGTCTCTGTGTGCCGAGCGCATAATAGAGGTGATAGTGTCTGGCATGGAGGCGTACATCCCTCACTCTTTTTCTCGACCTGAACCTTCCAAACCTTGATTTAACACAGCTTGTTCTCGTGCTATACATGATAGAGGGGTGACCCACAAAAAGTACTTAAGCCTTCCATCACCAGAATCTCATGCACTTTATATTTCTGCCCGGAATAATGCCAAGTCTGTTCTCCAACTAGCCAAAAACTCCTTCATTAACAGTGTCAAAATCTTTCAAGATCTAACTCCCCTCGTGACTTCTGGCATCTAGCCAAAAATATCTCCAATAACTTTGCTTCTTCTTCTTTCCCTCCTTTATTTCAACAAGATGGCACCACTGCTATCACATCTATCTCTAAAGCTGAACTTTTTGCTCAAACCTTTGTTAAAAACAAAGGACGATTGAAAAACAAAGGACCTTGGACGATTCAGGGTTTGTTCCTCCCTTTCCTCCACCTTCTGAATACTTCATGCTACCTATTAAAATTCTTCGCAATGATGTTTTCCATGCCCTCACTGGCCTAAACCCTCGGAAGGCTTATGGACCTGATGGGGTCCCTCCTATTGTTCTCTGAAACTGTGCCTCCGTGCTTGCACCTTGCCTATTCAAACTCTTTCAATTGTGTCTGTCAACATCTACCTTTTCTTCTTCCTGGAAGTTTGCCTACATTCAGCCTGTTCCTAAAAAGGGTGACCGTTCTAATCCCTCAAACTACCGTCCTATTGCTTTAATTTCTTGCCAATCTAAAGTTTTTGAATCTATCCTCAATAGAAAGATTCTTAAACATTTATCACTTCAAAACCTTCTATCTGATTGCCAGTATGGGTTGCATCAAGGCCGCTCTACTGATGATCTTCTGCCTTTCCTTACTGAGTCTTGGCCATCCTCTTTTAGAGATTTTGGTGAAACTTTTGCTGTTGCCTTGGATATATCAAAAGCTTTTGGCAGATTCTGGCACAAAGCTTTGATTTCCAAACGGCCCTCCTATGGCTTCTATCCTTCTCTCTAATTTCATCTCAAATTTCCTTTCTGACCGTTCCATTGCTGCTGTGGTAGACGGTCATCTGTTCTTCTCCAAAATCTATTAACAGTGGTGTTCCTCAGGGTTCTGTCTTGTCACCCACTTTCTTCTTATTATTCATCAATGACCTTCTTAACCAAACTTCTTGTCCTATCCACTCCTACGCTGATGATACCACCCTGCACTTTTCTACGTATTTTCATAGACGTCCAACACTTCAGGAAGTAAACATTTCACGCATGGAAGCCACAGAACGCCTGACTTCTGATCTTTATAAAATTTCTGACTGGGGCAGAGCAAATTTTGTATTGTTCAATGCCTCAAAAATTCAATTCCTCCATCTATCAACTCGACACAACCTTCCAGACAACTATCCTCTCTTCTTCAATGACACTCAACTGTCCTCCTCTTCTACACTGAACATCCTCCGTGTGTCCTTTACTTATAATCTGAACTGGAAACTTCACATCTCATCTCTAGCTAAAACAGCTTCTATGAAGTTATGCGTCCTGAGACGTCTCCGGCAGTTTTTCTCACACCCCAGTTGCTAGCCCTGTACAAGGGCCTTATCCGTCTATGTATGGAGTATGCTTCACATGCTCTGGAGGGGTTCCACTCATACCGCTCTTCTAGACAGGGTGGAATCAAAAAGCTTTTCGTCTCATCAACTCCTCTCCTCTAACTGACTATCTTCAGCCTCTCTCTCATCGCCGCAATGTTGCATCTCTAGCTATCTTCTACCGGTATTTTCATGCTAACTGTTCTTCTGATCTTGCTAACTGCATGCCTCCCCTCCTACCGTGACCTCGCTGCACAAGACTTTCTTCTTTCTCTCACCCCTATGCTGTCTACCTCTCTAATGCAAGAGTTAACCAGTATTCTCAATCATTCATCCCTTTCTCTGTTAAACTCTAGAACTCCCTGCATGCTTCTGTATTTCCACTTCCTGTGACTTGAATTCCTTCAAGAGGGAGGTTTCAAGACACTTATCCTTCAATTTTTTCCAGTTGACTGCCTTTTAAGTACGTGTAAAATTCAGTCAGGTGATGAATCTGGCAGTTTTTCAAAACCATAACGAACGCCACAATTCCTCTGGCCTTATTCTCTAGGGATTGACATCTCCAGTGGGACTTTTTTACTACTTGTTTCTTCTTTTTTTTAACCCTTGGCCAGTGTCCCTCTTATATACGAGTACACGAAGAAATTCCTTTACAA
Source organism: Scylla paramamosain (assembly GCF_035594125.1). Taxonomy (NCBI): domain Eukaryota; kingdom Metazoa; phylum Arthropoda; class Malacostraca; order Decapoda; family Portunidae; genus Scylla; species Scylla paramamosain. The sequence continues at coordinate 16,153,747 of NC_087167.1, forward strand.
ATATTTTTTTCTTCGGTGGCTTTGAGTCCTCCTGTTCATTTATTAAGTAACACAAGACCACTAACTATAATGCTCGGGTTATGAAGAGGGTGAAACATCCCTGACGGCGGTGAAACTTAAGCTGACGGCAACGACCACGCCCTCGCCAGCAACACAAACGCGGCGGTGATAGTGATGGTGGTGGTAGCGCCAGCTGGTTGAGGTGTACGTGCAACGTTGCATGGTCTCTCTCTCTCTCTCTCTCTCTCTCTCTCTCTCTCTCATTCCTCCCTTCCGTGACTCATTTACTTACTCCAGTCACGTTTTTTTTTCTTTCACCTAGCCATTTTTCGTACATTATCTCAGCTTTTAGCATAATTCTTCCTCTCACGCGAGTGTTCGTACTTACATTCCTCCATCTCTAATTACATCGTCCCCATTTTTTTCCTCCGTCTTTGCTGCAAACTCCCGCACTCCCGCGAATCTTCCTTTGCCTCTTTTTTTTTTTTTGTCTGAGAATAAGAAAGCAATGTATTGTGTGTGTGTGTTTTTTTTTTTTTTTTAATGGGAGGCACACCGAACACCCCCCGCTCCCCCAACACATGTGAAGCATACCCCATACGTGGACGGATGAGGCCTCTGTTCAGAGTTAGCAGCTGAAAGACGTCTCAGAACCCCTAATTTCATAGAAGCTGTTTTAGCTAGAGATGAGATGTGAAGTTTCCAGTTCAGATTATAAGTAAAGGACAGACCAAGGATGTTCAGTGTAGAAAAGGGGGACAGTTGATTGTCACTGAAAAAGAGGGGATAGTTATCTGGAAGGTTGTGTTGGGTTGATAGATGGAGGAATTGAGTTTTTTGAGGCATTGAACAATACAAAGTTTGCTCTGCCCCAATCAGAAGTTTTAAAGAGATCAGAAGTCAGGCGTTCTGTAGCTTTCCTGCGTGAACTGTTTACTTCTTGAAGGATTGGATGTATACGAAAAGACGTGAAAAAGTGCATGGTGGTATCATCAGCGTAGGAGTGGATAGGACAAGAAGTTTGGTTTAGAAGATCACTAATGAATAATAGGAAGAGAGTGGACAACAGGACAGAGCCCCAATTTTAATAGATTTTGGAGAAGAATAGTGACCACAACCACAACAGCAATAGAACGGTCAGAAAGGAAACTTGAGATGAAATTACAGGGAGAAGGATAGAAGCCATAGGAGGACCTCTTGGAAATCAAAGCTTTGTGCCAGACTCTATTAAAAGCTTCTGATATGTCTAAGATAACAGCAAAAGTTACACCAAAATCTCTAAAAGAGGATGACCAAGACTTAGTAAGGAAAGCCAGATCACCAGTAAAGCGGCCTTGACGGAACCCATACTGGCGATCAGATAGAAGGTTGTGAAGTGATAGATGTTTAAAAATCTTCCTGTTGAAGATAGATTCAAAAACTTTAGATAGGCAGGAAATTAAAGCAATGGAACGATAGTTTGAGGGATTAGAACGGTCACCCTTTTTAGGAATAGGCAGAATGTAGGCAAACTTCCAGCAGGAAGGAAAGGTAGATGTTGACAGACAGAACTGAAAGAGTTTGATTAGGCAAGGTGCAAGCACGGAGGCATAGTTTCAGAGAACAATAGGAGGGACCCCATCAGGTCTATAAGCCTTCCGAGGGTTTAGGCCAGCGAGGGCATGGAAAACATCATTGCGAAGAATTTTAATAGGTAGCATGAAGTAGTCAGAGGGTGGAGGGGAGTGAGGAACAAGTGCTGAATTATCCAAGGTAGGGTTTTTAGCAAAGATCTGAGAGAAGAATTCATCTTTAGAGATAGATGTGATAGCAGTGGTGCCATCTGATTGAAATAAAGGAGGGAAAGAAGAAGAAGCAAAGTTACTGGAGATGTTTTTGGCAAGGTGCCAGAAGTCACGAGGGGAGTTAGATCTTGAGAGATTTTGACACTTTCTATTAATGAACGAGTTTTTGGCTAGTGTGTGTGTGTGTGTGCATGTGTGTGTGTGTGTGTGTGTGTGTGTGTGTGTGTGTGTGTGTGTGTGTGTGTGTGTGTGTATGGTTAAACATCCGCTGGTCATAATTATGTTGTGATCGTATCTCTCTCTCTCTCTCTCTCTCTCTCTCTCTCTCTCTCTCTCTCTCTCTCTCTCTCTCTCTCTCTCTCATCTTCTTTTCTCTTTCCTTTTTCTCTCTTCTCTTCTCTTTTTATTGTCTTTTTTTCCTTCTACTTCTTCTTCTTCTTCTTCTCTCTCTCTCTCTCTCTCTCTCTCTCTCTCTCTCTCTCTCTCTCTCTCTCTCTCTCTCTCTCTCTCTGCCTTAGTAATCATGTGCAGTATTAGTGTATGAACTAAGCTCCATATCTTTCACACCTCAAGCATGCCAACGTTCCGCCCCCATGATCCCTTGCTTTCTTCGTCACCCTCCCAGGCACCTCCCATCCTAATGTTTCCTGAACCACCTTTTGCATGGGTTCTCACTCATCGGTTCTTTTTCAAGGCTTTTACATTTCCCAGATAATCCCAACCACTCCTCTCTCTCTCTCTCTCTCTCTCTCTCTAGAAGTTCTCCCTTGAACTTTTGTCTCTGTCAGTTTCGTCTACATTGTCTAGTTTTATAATTGAAAGAAAATAATGATGAGGAGGAAGAGGAAGTAGGTAGATGTAGCAAATTATGGAAGAGTAGAAGGAGGAGAAGAAGAATGAAAATGATTGATGATTATTTATGTTGTTCTTCATGTTTATTAATGATGAGTTAAAGTACTGTTTTATTCAGTATTTCATGATGTGTTTTGTGTATTTATGTCAAAGTTTCATGTTTACATTAGTCTATATATGAAACTATCACGTCCTCCCTCTTTCCCTTTGTCCTTCTCATTGATTTTTCTTCTTCATGTTGTTTTTTTTTTTTTTTGCTAGATATATAATTTTGCCTCTAATAACATCAACTAATTCCTTTTTGATTTATTCTTTACATGTCAACGTCTCTTATTTGCACTCATCAAAACAAGAAACTATTTTCTTAACCTTTTTCCCTCTCACTGATATTCCTAATCTTTTTTTTTTTTTTTGTTGAATATTGTGTTTTTCACTAGTACTATCTACTTGATATTTCTCACTGACAACTATCTACTTATCAAACATTCCCGTAAAGAATGGCAATGCATTAAAAAGCAGGGCGGAAGAAATATTATCCAAGATTTAGTAACCCAAGCGTGGCCGAGTCAGTGACCACCCCTCCCTCAGCAAGATGAATCATATGTACACAATCTTCTCTTATAATTTCGTACTACGTGTCACACAGTACATGATTGGCCCCTATATCGACACCCAGTGATGACACGGGAGGCACTCTTTCATCTCGAGGACCCCACTTAATATCCTTGAGGAACGGTACATGATATTGTATGGAAAATAAGAATAAATGGTTGATTTAGTATCTCCACTCTGTATCTCCATGTATAAACTTCACATCACACACTACTACTGCTACTACTACTACTACTACTACTACTACTACTACTATTACTACTGCTGCTGCTGCTGCTACAACAACAATAATAACAACAACAACAACTACTACTACTACCACTACTACTACTACTCTACTACTACTACTACTACTACTACTACTACTACTACTACCACCAGCACCACCACTACAATCACCACTTTCCTTAAGAGAACCATATTTATTATATATCTTACACACACACACACACACACACACACACACACACACACACACATTAACACAACCTGGTCCACAAAGCTAATGAGCCCGAGTCTCCACACAGTCGCGTTCTGTCGTCAGGCATCCGCTATAGATAACTGCCCCCCAAAAAGTTATTCCATACATCACACAGGAAGCACCACCGTGTGTGTGTGTGTGTGTGTGTGTGTGTGTGTGTGTGTGTTTAAACTAAGGATACATGATAAGTGTGGTTCCTGTACCGATAGTGGTGGTAGCGCAAGTGGTGGTGATGGTGATAGTATTATTATTATTATCATTATTATTATTATTATTATTATTATTATTATTAGTAGTAGTAGTAGTAGTAGCTATTGTCGTCGCCGTTATTGCTTCTGACGGCGGTGGATATGATGGTAAGGATGGCAGCAATGGTGTTGTTACTGTATACTGATGGTGGTAAAGGCAGTGGTGGTGGTGGTGGTAGTGTCGGTGGTAAAGGTAACAACACCCATAGAGGTGGCGATGGTGGTGACGGTGGTAAACAAATAACAGTAATTTCTGCACCTGGTAACTTCTGGTGGTGTTAATACAGTTAACTTTAGATATGTTCAGAGAGAGAGAGAGAGAGAGAGAGAGAGAGAGAGAGAGAGAGAGAGAGAGAGAGAGAGAGAGAGAGAGAGAGAATAAACAGCAAACAGATGGCCAATATCGTGGACGAGAATGAAGGAAAGGGAAGGCCGAGAGAGGCAGTGGGTGGAAAGAAGGACGTGTGCCTCGAAGTGAAGGACGGAGGAAAATGGCTGGAAGAACGATATGAGAGAGAGAGAGAGAGAGAGAGAGAGAGAGAGAGAGAGAGAGAGAGAGAGAGAGAGAGAGAGACGTGGTAGAGACTCGTACAATATCAATGCCAGTATATCATGCATTATTTACTTAATTCCTCCTGTACGTTAGTATCATCTCTCTCTCTCTCTCTCTCTCTCTCTCTCTGTACTACTACTACTACTACTACTACTACTACTTTTATTACTTTTATTACTGCTACTACTACTTTTACTACTAAAACTACTACTACTACTGCTACTACTACTACTACTACTACTACTACTACTACTACTACGACTACCACCACCGGTGCCTATTACCTTATGATGACGCTGCTAACGGTGAAGATGGTGACATCAGATAATGTAAGCACGAGAAGAATAAAAAAAAAAAAAAGAGAAAAAAGAAAGAAAAAGAAAAATGAGCACGAAAACAACTCGTTCCCCTCCCTAACCTATCACCCCTACAAAAAAGAAAAAAAAAAGGTAACAACGGAATAAACTTTAGACGCAAGGAAGGAGAAAAATTTTCGTCAGATAGGTAGCTAAAATGAAGCCACGTGTAATGTCCCAAACACTCCAGCTATGAATACCGGCCAGTGAAGGAAGAAAGAAACCCCAGGTAATGAATAGTAACTTAAGTGTATGGTGATGTAAGTGTAATCCTTTCTCCTTCTGCCCTTAGCTTACATGCATGCATATATACATAAATACATACAATCATGCATACATACGTAAATATTTCTTCATCTGCGTATGAGACGTGTAATGCTTAAAGGAGGATGTAGTAGGCACCTGCTGAAACGATAATTACTCCCAGTGAGGTCTAAAGCACTGGATCAAGGGGTGCTGTGAACTTAGCATTAAAAACAGCTGTGACCTCACTGAACGTTTCCCTTTGTGTCTCACAACACAAGGGGGCAGTCACAGCCTGCCCTCTAAAGACAACTCTCTTCCTCCACACAAGACTACAAGCACCAGCCTCGGAGTCTCCATCTGGGGAGGCAACCACAAATGTCTCCAGGTCGGACTGCTCTTCTGGTATGGATCCTAAGTGTCTTGACACCCCTCAACTTTTTCTTCATCAATTTCTGCAAAATTCGCGGTCTAAGATCCAATTTTCAATCTGTAGAACACCGCCTCTCCTCTTCTAAACCTCATCTTCTTTTCCTCACTGAAATTCAGGTGTCTTAGGCAACTGACAGTAGCCCCTTTTCTGTTCCCTCCTACTTTCCCTATCTTCATTTTCAATCCAAAACTGGATATTGCGTTTATGTGCGCAATGTTCTCGTGCTCACGTTCTTGAATCTTCTGAGTTTTCCACCATCTGGCTACGACTACAGAGTCACTCTCAAACTAAATTTATCTGTGCTGTATACCTCTCTCCTAACTCCTCTGACTATAAAAAAATTCTCTGACTTCTTAACTTCCAAAGTGGAGCACATTCTGACTCTCTTCCCTTTTGCAGAGATCTCCATTCTTGGAGACTTCAATGTTCACTACCAGCTTTGGCTTTCCTCTCCCTTCACTGACTACCCTGGTGAACTAGCCTTCAACTTTGCTATCCTCCATGACCTAGAGCAATTGATGCAACACCCTACTCGTATTCCTGACCGTCTTGGAGATACGCCTAACATTCTTGACCTTTTCCTAACTTCTAGTCCTGCTTATGCTGTTACCATCCCTTCTCCGTTGGGCTCCTCCGATCACAATCTCATATCTGTATCTTGTCCTATCGCTCCAGTCCCTCCTCAGGATCCCCCTAAGCGAAGGTGCCTCTGGCGTTTTGCCTCTGCAAGTTGGGGGAACCTGAGGAGGTATTTTACTGATTTTCCTTGGAATGACTACTGCTTCCGTAACAGACCCGTCTCTGTGTGTCGAGCGCATAACAGAGGTGATAGTGTCTGGCGTGGAGGAGTACATTCCTCACTCTTTTTCTCGACCTAAATCTTCCAAGTCTTGGTTTAACACAGTTTTTTCTCGTGCTGTACATAATAGAGAGGTGGCCCACAAAAGGTACTTAAGCCTTCCATCACCAGAATCTCATGCACTTTATATTTCTGCCCCGAACCATGTTCTCCACCTCTTCTCCAACTAGCCAAAAACTCCTTCATTAATAGAGTGTCAAAATTTTTCAATATTTAACTATCCTCGTGACTTCTGACATCTAGCCAAAAATATCTCCAATAATTTTGCTTCTTCTTTCCCTCCTTCACTCTTCACTGAACTCTTCTCTCAGATCTTTGCTAAAAACTCTACCTTGGACGATTCAGGGCTTGTCTCTCCCTCTCCTCCACCCTCTGACTACTTCATGCTACCTATTGAAATTCTTCGCAATGATGTTTTCCATGCCCTCGCTGGCCTAAACCATCGGAAGGCTTATGGACCTGACGGGGTCCCTCCTATTGTTCTCCGAAACTACGCCTCCGTGCTTGCACCTTGCCTAGTCAAACTCATTCAACTCATTTCATTTCAACTTTGTCTGTCAACATCTATCTCTCCTTCTTGCTGGATGTTTGCCTACATTCAGCCTGTTCCTAAAAAGGGTGACCGTTCTAATCCCTCAAACTACCGTTCTATTGCTGTAATTTCCTTCCTATCTAAGGTTTTTAATCTATCCTCAACAGGAAGATTCTTAAACATCTATCACTTCACAACCTTCTACCTGATCGCCAGTATGGGTTCCGCCTAGGCCGCTCAACTGGTGATCTGGCTTTCCTTACTGAGTCTTGATCATCGTCTTTTAGAGATTTTTGTGAAACTTTTGCTGTTGCCTTAGACATATCAAAAGCTTTTGATAGAGTCTGGCACAAAGCTTTAATTTCCAAACTACCCTCCTACGGCTTTTATCTGTAACTTCATCTCAAGTTTCTTTTCTGGCCCTTCTATTGCTGCTGTGGTAGACGGTCACTGTTCTTCTCCTAAATCTATTAACAGTGGTGTTCCTCATGGTTCTGTCCTGTCACCCACTCTCTTCTTATTATTCATCAATGATCTTCTAAACTCTCTACTCCTACGCTGATGATCTTACCCTGCACTTTTCCACGTCATTTCACAGTCGTCCAACCTTCAGGAAGTAAACATTTCACGCAGGGAAGCCACAAAACGCCTGACTTCTGATCTTTCCAAAATTTCTAATTGGGCAGAGCAAACTTGGTATTGTTTAATGCCTCAAAAAACTCAATTCCTCCATCTATTAACTCGACGCAACCTTCCAGACAATTATCCCCCTCTTCTTCACCGACTCTCAACTGTCCCCCTCTTCTACACTGAACATCCTTGGTCTGTCCTTTACTTATAATCTGAACTGGAAACTTTACATCTTATCTCTAGCTAAAATAGCTTCTATGAAGTTAGATGTTCTTAGACGTCTCTGCCAGTTTTTCTCGCCCCCCAGCTGTTAACTCTGTACAAGGGCCTTATCCGTCCATGTATGGAGTATGCTTCACTCATACTGCTCTTCTAGACAGAGAGGAATCAGAAGCTTTTCGTCTCATCAACTCCTCGCCTCTAACTGACTCTTCAGCCTCTCTCTCATCGCCGCAATGTTGCATCTCTAGGTATCTTCTACCGCTATTTTCATGCTAACTGCTCTTCTGATCTCGCTAGGTGCATGCCTCCCCTCCTCCCGCTGCCTCGCTGCACAAGACTTTCTTCTTTTCTCATCCCTATTTTGTCTACCTTTCTAATGCAAGAGTTAACCAGTATTCTCAGTCATTCATCTCTTTTTCTGGTAAACTCTGGAACTCCTTGCGTGCTTCTGTATTTCCACCTTCCTATGACTTTAATTCGTTCAAGAGGGAGGTTTCAAGGCACTTATCCTTCAGTTTTTGACTACTGCTTTGGACCGTTTTCTGGGACTAGCATCTAAATAGGCCCTTGGCCAGTGTCCATCCTACATAAAAAAAAAAAAAAAAAAAAACAGATTTCCTTGAGTGAAACTAGTCACTGAATTAAGCTTTGCTTCTTACTTCGTGTTTGTTCCACGAAATTTTTTTCTCAGAATGGATAGAGAATGTAGGCGGTGGATAAACGGTAAGGAAGAAGAAGAAGAACAAGAACAATAACAAGAACAAGAACAAGAAGATAGTGTGTGTGTGTGTGTGTGTGTGTGTGTGTGTGTGTGTGTGTGTGTGTGTGTGTGTGTGTGTGTGTGTGCGCGCGCGCGCTCATGAGAGAAAGAGAGAGAGAGAGAGAGAGAGAGAGAGAGAGAGAGAGAGAGAGAGAGAGAGAGAACATCAACAACAACAACAACAACGAGAACAACCATCACCGCCACTAACCCCCACCATCACCACCACCACCACCACCACCACCATCAATACCACCAACGCCACTAACAACAACAACAACAGCAACAACAACAACAACAAAACTCAACCAACTATCAAGTAAACCAATACAAAGGCTAACAGGGACACAGCCAAATCGAACTTGAACTTGAATCTCAAAACCTCTATCACTTGACTCACACCAAGCTGAAAAAGATGAACTAAGGAAGACCTTACCTGTTCAGTGCTTCACAAGACTTCCCCCGGCTGAGCTTTAGCACAGCACGGTGGTTGGTGGTGGCAGGTGACTTCACTGCCTCTCGTCACCTGCTGCCTCAACTCAACACATCCATGATAATTACACTCAACGCCCTAACCGGTTACGGGGATATATCAGCGGAATTAAGTGTCTTTTTTTTTTTTTTTTTTTGTCTGCCAAGTTTTGTGTGAGTGCCAGAAATCAAAATAGATAACTTTAGATTATTTTCTTGTTTCTTTTTTTTTTTCTTCTTCTGTAGGCGAGCTCCAATATGAGCGTTTTTTTTCTTTCACTCGTTTTTCTGCCTTGGCCGGACTCTCTAATACGTAAAAAAAAAAAAAAGATAAATGAATAAACAAAGTTGGCTTTAGGAGCAATCAATACAAAACAGGTTTAACGAGTATCTGTTTATCAACATCCTATCAGCTCTAATAACTACCAAAAGAGAAATTTATACCATGAAAACATTCACTTGCTCTTACATTGCACACCTTACAATGAACAAAAAAAAAAAAAAAAAAGAAAAAAACTGCTGTGCTGAATATACAGAAAACACAATCTAGTTTTCTTTTTGGTTGCTTATGTACAAACACTAGTGGACAAATAACAATATGTTTCCATACAAATTTACGAGTTCATGTGAAAATAATTCACTACAATACAATTTATATGCTCATCTATGTGATATTTCATTTTAAACACTGCATTGTGCTCTCCTCTCTCTCTCTCTCTCTCTCTCTCCGCTGTATTTTCATGATTTTTTTTTTTCATGTCCAAAGGAAGCCTCGGTATAATGGACTCAGCCTAATGATTACATTTGTCATAATACGCATATGTTTTACTCTATGACCAAATGAAATATAATTAAATAAAATTCTCTCTCTCTCTCTCTCTCTCTCTCTCTCTCTCTCTCTCTCTCTCTCTCTCTCTCTCTCTCTCTCTAATAACTTGAGAACAGTGTAAGCAACTCCAAGACATAAAATGAGAAGACAAACAAGTGCTCCCGCTGATCTAAGTTTGGTTGTGCCCACAGGAATCGAATGCATCAGCTTGTCCTTGAATCTCTTAAGCAAACAGCAGTCAGGGCCTGGCTCCCGTCAACGCTAGGCGCGCCTTAGTGATAACTCATGTATCTACCAGTGGTCGGTGAATGAATGGTTTGTGGCTAGGAGTGGGAATTAATGCTGTATATCACCCCAGGAGGATGATAATCTCTAGGTACACACAAACACATGGACATATACTAGACACACAAACAGATAGATAGACTGACAGACAGATATACAGACAAACAGACATAGCCAGATAGACAGGCAGGCAGAAAGACAGACAAATAGACAGACACAAAGACAGACATTCAGATATTGACCACATATTAGAATTCACAGAATACAGAATACAGAAAGAAAAACATTACAAAACTATTAAATAAACACAAATTAATATGCATAACATTTATGGCACATCAAACTGGAACCACTTAAATATGCTATAGCCCAGCTGCAATGCTACACACACACACACACACACACACACACACACACACACACACACACACACACGCACACACGTAACCTCAACTAAAACAACTAAACTGACCACGCCATTTAATTCCACTGGTCCGGACTATAGACTATAGACACACAAATGAATACACAGACAGACAAACAGAGACAGGCAAAGTGAACTAACTACTCTATACACAAAAAAAAAATTCACACGACCTTAACAAAATACAACTATCAACACCATATACGTATCATATTAATCCTTCTCCTAACTGAAAAGAAGACACTAACAAAAGCTACGGTAGAAAGAGGCAGGAAAGGGATATACTGAGCACAGCAACAGCAGCAGCAGCAGCAGAAGGCCAGGCGTGTAGCAGCTGCTCCCTACAATGACAGAGAGGGACAGGAACAGTGGAGGAAATGGGTATTATACTGTACGCCATCTGACCTTGAGGGAAAAAAAGACCAACTTGGAATAAAAGAAAAAAAAAGTAAAAGGTCAAGGTGGAGGAGGAAGAGGAGGAGGAGGAGGGAGAAGGAGGAAGACAAAGGAGTGGAAGCAGAAGAAGAAGAAGAAGAAGAAGAAGAAGAAGAAGAAGAAGAAGAACTTACAACAACAACAACAACAACAACAACAACAACAACAACAACAACAACAACAACAACAACAACAACAACAGAATAAGGAAGATGAAGACAATAATGACGGTGATGATAACGACATTAATAATGAATGATAATAATAATGAAGACGATGACGACGACGATGATCATTACGATAAGCTGAAGAGAAAACACACACACAAAAGAAAAGAAAAGAGAAGGAAAAAGGATGAACACGACACACACCAGATTATACTAAAAAGAAAAAAAAAAAAGAGAGAAAACTGCCTGCTGGATCTTGAGTGACAGACTGACATCCCCCGTTGTTGCCTGGTCCGTCTTCGCCTTCCTCCCGGGAACGAGTGCTCGCAGCTGACAGTCCCTGATGCGTGCAGGGAGTCCAGGGGAGCTGCATCACCGTCACGCCTCAACCAGCAGCCCTCAGCTCACAATGCAGGCAATACACGGAAGGCGTACTAAGGACACCATATTCTGAAACAATTCTGCCCACACTTCCACTGCTTTCAAAGGACTCTAGTTGAAGCTACACAGATTTTCAAGGCGTTTTTAAAGTTCTGGCAGCAGATTAACAGGATTTCTACATTACTGAAAGGAGAAATAGTCTTGAGAGCCAAGCTAATAATTTATATGGCCTTTGAAAATAGTCGTGATAAAGGTGAAAAACGTTTCTAAATACGGACCTGATACTCACGATGCAGTTTGTAGTGGGACGGTGTGGAGATGGTGTGGGTGACGGGGCCACGGTAGACTGAAGGATAGGGAAGACAGGACGACAGACTGAATGCGAAGGAAAGAAGGGAAGCGTATTGATGAGGGATGCGTGCGGTAAAGGATGAGAGGGAGAAAGGTGGGTGTGGAGTTTTTAGAATGAGGATAGCTGAAATGTGGAGGAGAATGGGGGATGGGGGGTGAGGAGGAGGAAGAGGAGGAGGAGGAGGAAGAGGAGGAGGAGGGGGAGGAGGAGGAGTGAAGTTGATTGAGGGAAAGAACGATGCGTGAGGAGGTTAATGATAAAGGAAAGAGAAAATGAATCGTAGATAATAAAATAAACATAACTGAAATTGAGCTTAAAAGATGATGATGATGATGGTGGTGACAGTAGAGATGATAATGAGAGTAACACAAATTTTAATGAAGCCCCAAACCTAATCTTCACACAACTCTATCCTATTTTTTTTTTTTTTTTTTTGCGTCTGGGACAAAAATACACCATAAAACTTAAAGAGAACGAGAACAAGAACCAGGAGGAGCTACGCAGGAAGTATGTGACAGCAAAGATTCTCGTAACTGCAGTAAACAGTCTTAATAGCCGAGTTTCACGAGAGATGGGTTCACGCGGAGCACTAAAAGAGCCTGACGATGTAGAGAAGTCAGGATAGATCGAATTTCAACTGCACTCACAGATCTAATGGACTCTGAATACCCATCAAATTAAGACAAACATATAACAGATAAAAGACCAAAGCACTGAAAGAATAAGCCTGACGATGTAAAGAAGTCAAGATAAAGAGAATTTCAACTTCATCCATCAAATCTAATGAACTTTGGATATCTCTAAGTACCTACCAAACATAAGATAAATGTACTACGCAATAAAACCAAACAACTAAATGAGGAAGCCTGACGATGTAATGAAGCCTCAATAATAAAAATTTCAACTGCACCCACAAATCTAATGAAGTCTGAATACCTACCAAGTTAGGAAGACACATCCCAAGCAATAAGACCAAGGGACAAAGTCAGTCGAGAGGGAAGTTTATGGTTAGACACGGACAGCGCCAGAATCCCTTAACAGTTCCTGAGAAAACTCTGAGTAAGTCCACCCACGACGAGGATTCTTCAGTGGCAGGTGTTCATCTAACAAGGAGACTGATGCTGCCAATAATATGGGCTGCAGTTTGAGAATGTTGGCAAACTGGATGATGATGATGATGATGATGATGATGATGATGATGATGATGAAAGTATTGATGATGATGAGGATGATGGTGGTGGTGATGTTATAACGGATAAGTTAGTCCATTCCTTTAGATGTCTAATGTCCTTCTTTGTCCTCTTTTACGCAGTTCCTTTCGTGTGAGTCATTTACGTAAGTCACCTTTTTTTTTTTTTTCCTTTCCATATCTGTCCTGACACTCACTCCCACTTTCCACTGTCACTTCGTTTCTTTCACTATTATTCTTTACTTCCTTCACAGCTGCTACCCTTACCCTCTGTCATTCCTCTCCCTTCCCTCCCACTTTTCTACTTTTCTTTCTTCCTTCATTTGCCTCTTCTCGTTTCTATGCCGCTTCCCTTTCCTCCATTCTTCTTCTCGTATCTTCCCTCCCTACTACTTCTTTCTTAGCCTGGCAGTCTCTCCCTTCCCTTTCCCTCTCCGTTGTTCCCCATAACTCCCTTCCTCATTCTTCCCTCGCTCCAGTACGGTGGCAGGTTCGGCCTTCTGGGCAGCGATACAAGCGGGCTAGGAATCTCTATTAGCCTGTTCCTCCGGCAGGCGAGATAGATGAAGCTATAAAGGTGATTAAGTGGAGCTGCCAAGTTGACCCCTGTTTGGAAAGAGGCATCGGGTATAGCTTGGCCAGGTGGGAGGCTGGACTGTGACAAAAAGCCTGTGACACTGAATATATATATATATATATATATATATATATATATATATATATATATATATATATATATATATATATATATATATATATATATATATATATATATATATGAATAAATAACATCCTTTATTTTCAATTTTAAATGCAGTCAGGACAATACATTAATTCGCTTTGATACTTCTTTACCCATACTTACACATTTTCACATCACTGCGTAAAGCATAAGGCTTTTGAAATAATTATATAGCTACAGTTCATGGTAACTTATTAAAGACTTCTACGACATGAGGCAATAAGGACACTAGAAGGAGGTTAATAAGAGACAGCATGAATGGATGTAGGTAAGGCGACCAGATTACGGTTAAAATGAGAAGAGAGCTCGGAGTGGGAGGACTGGTTTGAGACAGAACGACCTACCTAATAAGAGGATGTGTGGAGGAAGCTTTGTGTTCAGGGAAAGGAGTCTGTCTGGGCAGTGACGGACCAGCAAAAGTGGCGAACTGATGTGTCATTTGGAAAGTTTGTCCTCAGTTATGTAGATTTCTCTCTCTCTCTCTCTCTCTCTCTCTCTCTCTCTCTCTCTCTCTCTCTCTCTCTCTCTCATACGTATATATGTCCATCCATCCATCCATCAAATTATCAGCCAATTAATTAGTTTATTAATTAGTTAATTTATTAATTAATTTATTTTATTTAAGTATTAATTTATGTATGCACGTATGTATGTATGTATGTATGTATGTATGTATGTATGTATGTATGTATGTGTGTATGTATGTATGTTTGGTATGTATGTATGAACCCATTTGCCTATCTATCTATCTATCTATCTATCTTCATGAGATCTGTGCTTCCGTAGAACTCTGCCACGTGCGAATATATTTCAACGTAACAGTGGCAAAATATAAATATACGGGCTATTTGTCTTTACTGGGAGCAGCCTCGTTCGTTCATCATGACGCAAACACCAGGACCCGCCTGCTGGGGGAGTGCCTGAGTGCCGCGTAATGAAGGATGAAGGCTGAAGGGCGCTCTCCTCACAGTCCCACACTACTGCTCTTGCGGATGTATAGCCCGAGAATTAGCCAAAAAATGCTTGAACTGACACACACACACACACACACACACACACACACAAAGAGAGAGAGAGAGAGAGAGAGAGAGAGAGAGAGAGAGAGAGAGAGAGAGAGAGAGAGAGAGAGAGAGAGAGAGAGAGAGAGAGAGAGAGAGAGTGTGTGTGTGTTACGATTAGAGACGAAAGAAAAAAGCTGAAATCTGGAATGGGAAGTCCATGTACAAGTTGTAACAACTTATACATAAACTGGAAACACTATATTGAATGTATCATTTTTTCTTCATGATGGTTTCATCATTGCATTTCTTAATGAAAGCTTGTATTTCTAAGTGGAAGTTCGCCTATTTTTATTTATCTACTTTTTTTTTTTTTTCAACGTGTGAAAGAGGTCCGTGAAAGAGATAAAAGTTAGAGGAAAAAAGTCGATTAAGTTCCTCCTTAAAGAAAAAATAAAGTGATTTATCATATTGACCATATTTCCCAGAAAACACCCAATATTCTTACCTTTGAGTTGGACGGGATATCAGCATACATTTCCAATCGTTTGAGCTAGATTCTTTTCGTGGCAACTCACACGTTTTCAAACTGAAGACTTGAATCGACACATCTGTCTCAGTAACAGTCTTATGGAACTACATTCTAAGAATGAGAACAGTGTATGGGCATAATGAAGAAATGACATTTTACTCATTATTCTCCGCTTGTATTTGTTTATAGTAGTGAAAAGTAATGAAAAATAAGTCAGCGTTCTCTTGACAATCAGTAGGCACTAGTCAGGATTGTTTGCTTGCCTTTGAGTGACTGATTAATTGACTGATTTAATACACCGTAGCAGCAAGTCTCATTTGGCGCTGTTATGGAGAAAAATCGGACACAAGAACCGAGTCACTGGTGGAAAATAAATGACTAAATGAAACAGAATGACAATAAATAAAAAAAAAAAATCCATAAAGAAATAGAAAGTATCCCTCACACACCTTTCCTACATGTCCTGGTGGAATCATCTGTGTTTGTAGTCATATTTCCCATTTAATCCCGTTTTTGTGTATGAGGCGGTGCATACAGACTCGCCTCGTCAGTCTACCTTATACACCGACGAGTGAACCTGAAATATCGACAAACACAACTCCTTTTCCTGGTAGACTCTGCAGTTAACACTAAGGCTTGTATTCTTATAGGCTTCTTTGATTAGAACTATTTTCAAAGGCCACAGGAATGATCAAACCAAATCTTGTGCATGTGTCTCTTTGCTCTTAATGCAGAGTACTTGTTAAATAATTTGAATCATATAAATCCTTGAAAGACAGATGGACAATTTTGCCATTCTTTACTGCAGAGCAAGATCCGAATACCGAGCGCTATTATTGAGGCAACGAAACACTTAAACATCCACTACAGCCTGTCACAAGCTGTCGAGATACATCGTAGAAACGTTTGATAGGAAAGAGTATAGAGTATAGAGTATAGAACACGGTCTTGATTTAGAAAAATATTCTGAAACACTTCCACCAGTTCCTCGTCGTATTTCCAGTACATTCAAAATGCTATAGTTCAAGTTAATCAGGTTTTTAAGAATGTTTTTACGGCTTTAGTAAATCTAGCAAGATTTCTACATTATTAACAGGAGAAACACTTTTGAGAACCCGGCTAATTATCACTGTGAAAATAGTCGTGGTGACAGTAAAATGTTTTAGAATACGGGCGCTTTGTTGTCTCACCGCGACTATTTTCAGTCCACAAGATGATCAGCCCAATTGTCGATAATGTTTCTCCTGTTAATAATGAAGAAACCTTATTGATCTGTCACTAGAACTGTAAAAACACTCTTAAAACCCGTATAACAGAGGTGTGGCACAGAAGTGTTTCAAAATATGGCCCATTGTCAGACGAACAACGCATTTGCTCTTTTCCGTTCTTGTGTTCCATCTAGTGACGTTCCATCTGGTGACGTGTGATCACCTAAGACAGCCTTAATGAACTGCTCACACACGCCCCATTAGTATCTCTTAGCCAATCATTCTCATCATATCACTTCCCGCATAATGAACACAGAAATGGTAGTGGTAGTGGTGGTGGAGGTGGTGGTGGTAATGGTGGTGATAGTGATGTTGTGGTGGTGGTGGTAATGGTGTCATGAGTCAGTCAGCTTGTGTGAGCTACTGAGACGCAAATGAATATGCACAGAAAGGCATACATACGTAAGTGTATACAAACATACATGCATATATACATACATGCAGATAGATGGACTCTCTCTCTCTCTCTCTCTCTCTCTCTCTCTCTCTCTCTCTCTCTCTCTCTCTCTCTCTCTCTCTCTCTCAATTCTTCATCAGCATAACTGTAATGAAGTAATTATCTTTCCCTTTCCGAAACAAAATTGGCTCATATTCCTTGAGGAAAAGTTTATTTAATTAAGTATTAGCATATAAGACAGTGTATTGCACTACGGATTTTTTTTTTCCTATATTCGTAATTCATTCTCAGAGATATCACCAATGAGTCCCTGGTGGTCCTACTCTCAACATTACTTTGGTAAGTAATATATTTCATTATCAAAGGATCAGTCGCAGGAATTTCTTACGTAGAACATTTTTTTACCACTTTTATTCGGTCCGCATCTTAATAAAGCGGACCAAAAAATCTTCGACATTATGAAACTGAATAACAAGAAAAGTACAAGGAACCTATGGGCATTAAAGAATACTGTTAAGTAAGAGGAAAAGGCCTTTGGATCTCTAAATTCTGTTTAAGCTTCATTTGTTTTCTACCCATGAATCATGTGATGGCGGGAGGGATTTTAATACCGTAAATAATCTTTTTATGTATTTATTTATGTTTTTATTTATCTGTTATTATATTTATTATTATTATTATTATTATTATTATCATTATTATTGCTGTTGTTGTTGTTGTTGTTGTTGTTGTTGTTGTTGTTGTTTCATTTCACTGACTTTATTGTATTTACTTATTTATTTAATTTGTGTGTGTGCGCGCGCGCGTGTGTGTGTGTGTGTGTGTGTGTGTGTGTGTGTGTGTGTGTGTGTGTGTGTTATAATAATAATAACAACAACAACAACAACAACAACAACAACAACAACAACAACAACAACAACAACAACAACAACAACAACAACAACAACAACAACAACAACAATAATAATAATAATAATAATAATAATAATAATAATAATGATAATAATAATGATAGTAATAATAATAATAAATGGTTATTAAACAATAATAAGCAGTTCGAAAGCTGAAAATACACATGTACAGGGGGTAAAACGTACTTCTACTGATACTACATACTTATAACAATACTTATACTAATACATATAGAATGTGCACTAGAGACTGCTTAGAGTTCATTAATTATGATTTTCACTATTGGTAGGAGAACACTGTTTTTATATGCCTGCACGGGCACGTATAGGAAGCAGTTTATTATAGTACCTAACACTGTGGAGGTGCGGCTTGGGGAAGATTTCTGTGACGTCGGTGTAGGAGGATTTTTTTTTTTAGCAAACTGCTGAAGGAGGTGGTGGTGGTGGTCCTGGAGGGTGGTGAGGTGAAAGGTGGTGAGGGCTGGGTCCCAGGATCACCCGGTGGCTCTCTTCTAGACCTGCTCCAGTTGACGTCGCCGAGTCAGGTTCAGGGAAGACCAAGCCGGGGACGCATACGTGAGCTCGGGGAGGATGAACGCGGAGTACACGCTCACCAGCTCACGCGATGGAGTCCCCAGCTTCTTGAGTCTTCTCAGGCGATAAAGTTGGTAGGTGGGTGATTTGATGAGGGCGCTGACGTGCTAGTTCCAGGTGAGCTTGCTGTCTGTTGTGAGGCCGAGGAGTTTGGCAGAATGAACTGCTTAAAGGGGAATGGTGTTGATGGAAACTGCGGGAGGGGGAAGGATGTCTGTGGAGGAGTGGATGTGCATGACGATGGTCTTGTTGTAGTTGAGGGTGACTTTGCTGGTAGTGATCCATGTGTACAGTCTGTCGGGGAGGAGCTGGAGGTGGATGAAGTCCGGGTTGTCATTATTGATGGTGGTGGCCAGTGTTGTGTCGTCCACATACTTCCACAGAGCATTAGTGTCTGTCATGGCATCGTTAATGAGGATCAAGAAACAGAGAGGTCCCATTCTGGTCCCCTGGGGCACCCCACATGAGAGGTGCTAAGGGGTGGATGACTCTCTCCGATACCTCACGACTTGACTCCTGTGAGAGAGAAAGTCTGACAGCCAGGACACCAAGCTCGGAGGAAGTTGAAGGTCGATGGATTTTTTGATAACAGTGGTGTGATGAACGACGTCAAAGGTTTTGCGGAAATCTACGAAGGTGAGGGCTACTGAGGTCTTACGTTTTTCCAGGTTACGGTAGATGTAGTCCAGGAGGATAATGAGGCAGTGGGTGGTGGAGGAGGACTTGATGTTCCCAAACTGCTGTGGGTCTATAAGAGGGGCGAGGTGAGAAGAAGCCTACTTGAAGATAAATCCTTCTCAGGGTAAGCTGGGGACTGGGGTGATAGTCATGGGTCTGAGGCCACTGAGGGACTAGGGATTGTTTGTTTTGGGGATGGGGGTGACGTAAGATGTCTTCCAGTTAGCAGGACGCTGGCTCTGTGTGTGTGTGTGTGTGTGTGTGTGTGTGTGTGTGTGTGTGTGTGTGTGTGTGTGTGTGTGTGTGTGTGTGTGTGTGTGTGTGTGTGTGTGTGTGTGTGTGTGTGTGTGTGTGTGTGTGCGTGCGTGCGTGTGTGTTTCAACAGTCAAGTCCATACCGCCCGCTCATTCCAATGCAAAACTCGTCGTCCTGCACAGCTAAACACAGACACTCCGAGCACGAACCGTGAAAGTCTCTCTGTGATTTGGGTGTTACGTCACTTTCGTGAGCTCAGTTTAGGCTATAAAATTTATGTCTACACCGATCATTACGCTGTTACAGAGATCTTCAAAGGCAACAACTTGACAGGTAAATTTGCTCGCTGGCAACTGACGGTTCAGGAATTCAATCCTACATTTTCTTACATTCCTGGGAAAGTCAATCCAGTCACTGATGCGTTATCACGTAATGTTGCTCCTGTCTCAGCCGTCGTAGATCATGTTGCCATGCCAACCATCGACGAGATCAAGAGACATTAACATTCAAACCGTTCTGTTCTAATGTTACATACTACCTCATATCTGGTGACGAAACTAATCTCCCCAAGTTGCAAGTAGGAGTGTTGATACATTTTTCATTCAAGATGGTCTCTTGTATAAGTTAAATGAGATCACTACCGAAGATCCTAGGAAGTGTTTATCTCAGTTCGGGAAGCCTCAGTCATTAGTGAGCATCATTGTTTACCATCTACACGGCTCATCTCTCGCAGGACATCCAGGTCTAGACAGATTCCTCAAATACGCAAAACGATCCTACTTTTGAAAAACTATGAGGGAAAATATCTTTCAGCATTGTGCTCTCTGTTCTTAATGTGCTTCACACCGGCCATCACTTGCTCACAAAAGTCCCTCATTTCCATATCCCATAGCTTCAGCACCTTGAGATGCAATCTCTGTTGATTTGCTTAAGTTTCCACTTACATAACATGGTTATCAGTATCTTTTGGTTTTTGTTGACAGTTTTTCACTCTTCACCACCCTCGTTTGTCTCAAGGACAAAACCACAAATTCTGTTGGTCGAGCGATCATTGATAATATAATTTGTCCTAATGAATCTCTTCGTGTTCTCTTATCTGATAACGGCACACAGTTCAATAACGCAGTCTTACAGGAGATTTGTAAAGTTTTAATTTTACATCAAGAAATGTAACATTGTCCCTCACTCGCCCAGTTCAAATGGCAAAGTAGAGTGTTGCAATAAACGCATCCTTGACGTTCTGAGACACATAACGGAAGCAAAGCATTCATGGAATGAATGGCTTTTCCAAATACCCTGCTCTATAAACTCAGCGATTCATTCTACAGTCAACGAGTCTCCTTATGTCAAGCTGTTTAGTAAAGACAAGTATCTTCCGTATGAGTTCATATATAGTGCTCTAAGCACTATATAGGATGATTACGTCAGGTGTCGTCTCCGCGATTTTCAATACACGCATAACGTCATTCATGGTCGCCTCACCGTGTCGCAAAGTGAGATGCTAGAGAAACGACACAGCCGAGCAACAGATCTCTCCATCGAAATACGTGATATCGTTTTCACTAGAATTCACGACAGCAACTCTAAATTAGACCAATTATTCACAAGCCTATATCGTGTGATCGAATCTCTCAATGCCCACGAAGTCAAGTTCTTAGACTCAAGACCTTAGCAGAACAAATCGTCCACGTTGATCACTTACAATGTATTAACAAAAGTTTAGATGATGAGACTGCATAGCAGATAATACTCCATCCGGACTCAGCTGATCCTCACAGCTCATCAAGCCAAACACCCCCTCTTCTTACAGACAAAACTTCGCTCTCACACTAATCTCTCACACAGTGATTGAGAATACTGGTTAACTCATGCATTAGAGAGATGGACAGAATAGGGGTGAGAGAAAGAAGAAACTCTTGCGCGGCGAGGCCGCGGGAGGAGGGGAGGCATGCACTTAGCAAGATCAGAAGAGCAGTTAGCATGAAAATTGCGGTAGAAGATAGCAAGAGATGCAACATTGCGGCAATGAAAAAGAGGCTGAAAACAGTCAGTTAGAAAAGAGGAGTTGATGAGACGCAAAGCTTTTGATTCCACCCTGTGAAACACCCCCCACACGAGACATATGAAGAATACTCCATACATGGACGGAGACGTCTCAGAACGCCTAACTTCATAAAAGCTGGTTTAGTTGGAGATGAGATGTAAAGTTTCCAGTTTATATTATAAGAAAAGACAGAACGAGGATGTTCAGTGTAGAAGAGGGGGACAGCTGAGTCTCATTGAAGAAGAGGGGATAGTTGTCTGCAAGATTATGTAGAGTTGAAAGATAGAGGAATTGAGTTTTTGAGACTGAACAATACCAAGTTTGCTCTGCCTCAATTAGAAATTTTAGAGAGATCAGAAGTGAGGCGTTCTGTGGCTTCCCTGCGTGATCTGTTTACTTTTTGAAGGGTTGAACTTCTACGAAAAGACGTGGAAAAGTGCAGGGTGGTATCATCAGCGTAGGAATGGATAGGACAAGAAGTTTGATTTAGAAGATCATTGATGAAAAACAGGAAGAGAGTGGGTGACAGGACAGAACCCTGAGGAACACCGTCTACCACAGCAGCAATAGAATGGTCAGAAAGAAAACTTGAGATGAAGTTAGAGATAGAAGCCGTAGAAGGGTAGTATGGAAATCAAAGCTTTGTGACTCTATCAAAAGCTTTTGATATGTCTAAGGCAACAGCAAAAGTTTCACCAAAATCTCTAAAAGAGGATGGCCCATACTCATTAAAGGAAAGCCAGAAAATCACCAGTAGAGCGGCCTTGAAGGAACCCGTACTGACGATCAGACAGAAGATTTTTAAGTGATAGATGTCTAAAAATCTTCCTGTTGAGGATAGATTAAAAAAAAAAAACTTTAAATAGGCATGAAATTAAAGTAATAGGACGGTAGTTTGAGGGATTAGAACTGTCACCCTTTTTAGGAACAGGCTGAATGTAGGAAAACTTCCAGCAAGAATGAAAAGTAGATGTTGACAGATAGAGTTGAAAAGAGTTTGACTAGGCAAGGTGTAAGCACGGAGGTGCAGTTT
This sequence comes from Scylla paramamosain, assembly GCF_035594125.1. Taxonomy (NCBI): domain Eukaryota; kingdom Metazoa; phylum Arthropoda; class Malacostraca; order Decapoda; family Portunidae; genus Scylla; species Scylla paramamosain. Next base: position 16,176,297 of record NC_087167.1, read on the forward strand.
GGAGAACAGTAGGAGGTACCCCATCAGGTCCATAGGGAAAACATCGTTGCGAAGAATTTTAATAGATAGCATGAAATAATCAGAAGGTGGAGGAGAGGGAGGAACAAGCCCTGAGTAGTCTAAGCAAAGATATGAGGGAAGAGTTCAGCTTTAGAGATAGATGTGATAGCATCTATCTTTATTTCTGGTTGAAATAAAGGAGGGAAGAAGAAAAAGCAGAGTTACTGGAGATGTTTCTGTCTAGGTGCCAGAAGTCACGAGGGAAGTTAGATCTTGAAAGATTTTGACACTTTCTATTAATGAAGGAGTTTTTGTCTAGTTGGAGGACAGACTTGGCATGGTTCCGGGCAGAAATATAAAGCGCATGAGATTCTGGTGATGGAAGGCTCAAGTACCCTTTGTGGGCCACCACTCTATCATGTATAGGACGAAAACAGGCTGTGTTAAATCAAGGTTTGGAAGGTTTAGGTCGAGAAAAAGAGTGAGGAATGTACGCCTCCATGCCAGACACTATCATTTCTGTTATGCACTCGGCACACAGAGACAGGTCTCTGATAGCGGAAGCAGTAGTCATTCCGAGTAGAATCAGCAGAATATCTCCTCAGGTCCCCCCAATTCGCAGAGGCAAAAAGCCAGAGGCCCCTCCACTTAAGGGAATCCTGAGGAGGACTGGAGGGATAGGACAAGATACAGATATGAGATTGTGATCGGAGGAGCCCAACGGAAAAGAAAGGGTGACAGCATAAGCAGAAGGATTAGAGGTTAGAAGGTGTCTATTATCTATTACTTTATTATATCTGTATATTATCATGTCATGTATTGATGTCTGTATATTATTCTTAAGGGTTATTGCTTATATATTACCTATTATTATCAATTATCTTCCATGTCTTTCTGCTCTTATTGTTACCTATATTCAATGAGAGGACGCATTTTTCGTCGGGGAAAGCATCGTATCCGCCGTAACATTATTATTGTGTGTATGTGTTTCAGTTCATGTTCACTATGTCTCACGTGGTTGTCTCCACGTGGTTAAGTATGTGTTATTTTTACCTTCTCCCTTCCCTCTCACTCTCAGGGGAATGTCACATCTTACTCACCCCTCGCTGGGTGTCCCTTGAGAAAACATCTGTATGTCCTTCCTTCCAGGTCATTGGCTAAAATAAGGCCAACTGTGATTGGCCAAAATACCTCATTTTCAGCCACATGATTGGCTATCTTTTCATCTTCAGTATTGGTCAGCTTCCTTCTATTCTGAGTAGGCCGATTTACATAAATAAGGGTGAGTGGTATACTGGAGTTCAGTTCAGAGAGAGAGAGAGAGAGAGAGAGAGAGAGAGAGAGAGAGAGAGAGAGAGAGAGAGAGAGAGAGAGAGAGAGAGAGAGAGAGAGAGAGAGCATTCAAATCAAATCAAATTTAGAGAGTCGTCAGTCAGTCTCAGTCTTTATTGTGTTAATATCGAAATTTTTCATGCATCACCTGTATCATCATTAAAAGAAGGTGATCATTGTTTATGTGTGTTCCTTTGTTTGGACATATCTAAAGCAATTACCCACGCGAATTCACGTTACTTATCTACATCATGGGAGAACTTCAACAGTAAGCGGCAATCAGACTCTGTGCTGCCATCATCTACACTCTGAAGATAACATCATCTGTACACCCAGAACAGTGGTGATAGTAAGTCTGATACGAATAGTATGCAGTGATCGCCACCCGGTACAAATGGTGGTCAGCAGCGGTGGCAAAGACATTAGAACAAGTGGGTAGCAAAGACCTTTTAGAACATTTTACTGCCATGGTAATCTATTCAGGGTGTGTGGAAAAATGTTCCATAGTGTTCTGGATAATGCAACGTTCTTCAGAAAGAGATTTATTGAGAATATAAGATCATAAGAAAATATGTGAAGCTGCAGGAAAACATTAGGTCTACGCATGGCAGACCTTTTATGAAGTATGCCAACCTATTTTCACCCATCATCCTCATCCATAACTTGTCTAATCTTCCTCTAAGGCTCCCTACTGATAGTCTACTAACAACCTTAGTACTGAGTCATTCATTATAGCGCTATATTATTTGGAGATCCAGCTTCTTCGCATCTCTTTTTAAAGTATTGACCAATGATGAACAAAGTGAGCCAGGCTGCTGCCTAGAAAGGAAAGAGAGAAGAAAATGAAAGGAAAGTAATGCATTACTGAAGGCAACTTGGTCAGCTCGACGAATTGCAGCACGCACGCTGACGTCCCACTGGGATGTTATTAACCAAACAGAATCTTTGCTAATCAAGCATAATGAGATAACTCACCGGGAAATGAAAAAAAAGAAAAAAAGAAAGAGAAAAAGAAAATGGCATGCCAATATATATCATGTACCATCTGGCCTGCCCCTTATACCTAGGCTGACCTCTTACTGGGAGTTATCAGCCGAATTCCATTAATCAAGAATAACGTGATGATTCACTTAACGGGAAAAGAAAACCCCAAGAAATGACATCCTAATATATATAACATACTAACTGGCATGCCTCCTATACATTATTCGTCCTCCAGCTGGGTGTTACTAACGAAACACAATCTTCACTAACCAGGAATAATGAGATACAATTTACTTACAGAAAAAAAAAAAAAAAAGAAAACCCCCTGATAATGACATACCAATATATATCACAACCCTCCCTCGCATTACCCGTCACGCAGATCGCCATGACGGAGGCTGATGTGCATACTTGAAAAAAAATATTAGGGACTGAATTAACTGAAATCGATTAAGTGCTTCTGATCGTCTCTCGCTTGGCCTTACGTCTGGGCTGCGCAGAGCTTGATGCCACTCCTGCATGACATGGCGCGCGAAGAACTCGTCAGTGCAGTCTTGAAGGGTAGGGAGGGGAAAAAAGTAAAGTGCGGGGAAGGAGGAGAAGGCGGAGAATGCGGAAAATAATAATAAATAACGGCGAACCTCTAATCTCTCTACCACCTTCCTCCTCCTCCTCCTCCTCCTCCTCCTCCTCCTCCTCCTCCTCGTCTCGTCGCTTTCTTCCCATCAGTCATCTCATCTCAAGAACTCCACTTACGCGCATAATCTCGTGGCCTCTCGTACTCCTCTTTCCCCCTCGCCCTTTCCCTCTATGGTCTTGTCCTTCACATCCTAACAAGCACCTTGGAAAAAACTCAGGGTCAATAACATCGTTTCTCGCCTTCTTATAATGACCCTCTTGGCGTTACCGTCCCCTTCCTCTCGTGTCATAGAAATATCTCAACACATCTCTCTCTCTCTCTCTCTCTCTCTCTCTCTCTCTCTCTCTCTCTCTCTCTCTCTCTCTCTCTCTCTCTCTCTCTCTCTTTTTTCTCCCCGCACACTTATCTCCCTGTCATTCACCCTCCTCCTCTTTCCCTCATCCTCTTTTCAGCACCTTTCCCTCATCCTCTTCTCTCGTCCTTCTTTTTATCCAGTGAATGCCTAACACTCTGCTCAATGGAATGTTTCGCCTACTATACTCAATAAACATCCATCTCTTTTACCTATTGAGATGGGATGGACTTACTGATCCTCTGAGCCACGCAACGCATAACATATACAAGAAAAACACAGAAAAAAAAGTATTAGGCACTATGCACAATCTAAAACCTCTTGAAAGTCTAAAAGGAAGGATATGGAGAAGTTTGCATCTATTAAGACGTAATGCGGAGGGTAAACAAGGAAGGGAAAAGAGTGACATGCATATTTTTGTGTAAAAGAAGGAAAAATTCAAAGAAGTGTAAAAAATTATAAAACACACAAACGAGTATATTAAGAAGTATTGATATACTCACTTCATAGTAAGATCACGAACAGCGCACTGAAAAGAAAATAATTTATGCATAGATTAATTAAAATATATTCGTATGTGTTCAAACTTTAAATGAAACAAATAATAATCGTACTTCTGTTTTTTTCGTTTCTGAAGACAGTAAGATTTATTTCAACACAAGTGATTTAAGTAATATGAATCTCAAGCTATAATAACAATCGGTTGGGGTGAGGGGCGAGAATCACCAGAGAGGAATAAGAGAGATAGAACAAAGAGAAGGACGCGGATGATGGGTGCACCAGAAGATACAGAAGAGACACTATGTAAGGTAAAGCCAGGTGATTCACTATGACGACTTGTTGCCAAAACTCCTTCATTAATAGAAAGTGTCAAAATCTTTCAAGATCTAACTCCCCTCGTGACTTCTGGCATCTAGCCAAAAAAATATCTCCAGTAACTTTGCTTCTTCATCTTTCCCTCCTTTATTTCAACAAGATGGCACCACTGCTATCACATCTATCTCTAAAGCTGAACTCTTCGCTCATACCTTTGCTAAAAACTCTACCTTGTACGATTCAGGGCTTGTTCCTCCTTCTCCTCTACCCTCTGACTATTTCATGCTACATACCTATTAAAATTCTTCGCAATGATGTTTTCCATGCCCTCGCTGGCCTAAACCCTCGGAAGGCTTATGGACCTGACGGGGTCCCTCCTATTGTTCTCCGAAACTGTGCCTCCGTGCTTGCACCTTGCCTAGTCAAACTCTTTCAACTCTGTCTGTCAACATCTACCTTTCCTTCTTGCTGGAAGTTTGCCTACATTCAGCCTATTCCTAAAAAGGGTGACCGTTCTAATCCCTTAAACTACCGTTCTATTGTTTTGATTTCCTGCCTATCTAAAGTTTTTTTTAATCTATCCTCACCAGGAATATTGTTAAACATCTATCACTTCAAAACTTTCTATCTGATCGCCAGTATGGTTTCCGTCAAAGCCGCTCTACTGGTGATCTTCTGGCTTTCTTTACTGAGTCTTGGTCATCCTCTTTTAGAGATTGTGGTGAAAGTTTTGCTGTTGCCTTGGATATATCAAAAGCTTCTGATAGAGTCTGGCACAAAGCTTTGATTTCCAAACTACACTCCTACGGCTTCTATCCTTCTCTCTGTAACTTCATCTCAAGTTTCCTTTCTGACCATTCTTTTTGCTGCAGTGGTAGGCGGTCACTGTTCTTCTCCTAAATCTATTAACAGTGGTGTTCCTCAGGGTTCTGTTCTGTGACGTCTCCGCCAGTTTTTCTCATCCCCCAAGCTGCTAACTCTGTACAAGGGCCTTATCCATCCATGTATGGAGTATGTTTCACATATCTGGGGGCGTTCCACTCATACCGCTCTTCTAGACAGTGTGGACTCTAAAGCTTTTCGTCTCATGAACTCCTCTCCTCTAACTGACTGTCTTCAGCCTCTCTCTCATCGCCGTAATGTTGCATCTCTAGCTACCTTCTACCACTGTTTTCATGCTAACTACTCTTCTGATCTTGCTAACTGCATGCCTCCTCTCCTCCCGCGGCCTCGCTGCACAAGACTTACTTCTTTCTTTCACTCTTATTCTGTCCACCTCTCTAATGCAAGAGTTAGCCAGTATTCTCAATCATTCAGCATTTTTTTTTATTGGATTTTTGTTACTTTGGTCAGTGTCCCTTCTACATAGAAAAAAAAAAAAAGGGAGCATCGAAGGCGTGGTTTGAGGGAAAACAGTAAATGCAGCACTGTGGTTCTCTCTTAATGCAATAATATAGAATACTCAAAGTGGTTGATCTTCAGGGGGAGAAAGTACCAAATAGCAGGGAAAGTATTCATGAGGGCAGAGGAAAGATGGTTTGAGAGAAAATGGTAAATGTAGCACAGTGGTTCTCTCTGATGTTGCAATGTAGTTAACTCTCTGACTATCTTTGCCATTTCGCTTGCCCTACATTTGAACAGTCATGCACTGGAGAAATACAATGTTCTGCACCAAATTATCGTACATTCCGTTTGTTTCATTTAACGGACGGAATCAAAAGGTGGACATTGCGTCGCTGTGACGGGAAGAGATTACTTTTAAAATGTAATGAAAAATTCGAGTTCGAAACAAATCTAAATGCTGTCCTATGCAGCGGAGAGAGAGAGAGAGAGAGAGAGAGAGAGAGAGAGAGAGAGAGAGAGAGGAGAGAGAGAGAGAGAGAGAGAGAGAGAGAGAGAGAGAGAGAGAGAGAGAGAGAGAGAGAGAGAGCATTAATTTCTGTCTTTACTTGGATGCCAGACAATATAATTGCATATTACATTTATTTGTCCTACACATTTCCATAGCAAACAGCTGCGGAATCGTCATGAATTTCAAAGCTGTTCCAAGCGTAGCGTCTCAAGGTAAGCCACGGCCATCACCATCACTCAAGACTAACGATGTAGATCCCGGAGCAGTTATCTTGGCTTTTATATACGAATGAAGAGGATAGATAGATAGATAGATAGATAAATAGATAGATAGATGTAAAGACAGATTTACTGAGTACAAAATCACAAACCCTTTTTTATGTTACATCTCAGAAATTGGTCCAATGAATATTCTTTACTGCATATTTGCCAACGGACAGAAATGACACAGCGGGTATATACACAACCACAGAACAAATACATCCTAAAACGGGTCATATAATCAAAAGGAACATGCCATTGTACTTATATATATATATATATATATATATATATATATATATATATATATATATATATATATATATATATATATATATATATATATATATATATATATATATATATATATATATATGCTTAAGTCAGGGTTGGCTTTAAAATAACCCACCCAAACCCCCCCAGAAAAAAAATAACAAAAATAAAAATAAATAAATAAATCCACAAAAAAAAAAAAAATCACAACCTAAGTGTGTGTGTGTTTTTTTTTTTTTAATATTTTACACATCAAAATTTATTTCTATATCATATTGATAAATAAGGTTTATATACGTACATATACATACCAAATGTAAAAGTAGTCAAGCCTGACTGATTCATTTCCTGTATAGTACAAGTTAACACAGGTTTTGTCCAATCGGACCAGCCTGTATCAGCATGACCTAAACAAGTGTCTGTTCTTCATTAACAGAAAGTGTCAACATTTTTTAAGATCTAATTCCCCTCGTGACTTCTGGCAACTCCCAAAAAAACATCTCAAATAATTTTGCTTTTTCATCTTTCCCTCCTTTATTTCAACCAGATGGCACCACTGCCATCTCATCTATTTTTAAAGCTAAACTCTTTGCTCAAACCTTTGCTAAAAACACTACCTTGGGTGATTCAGGGCTTGTTCCTCCCTCTCCTCCACCTTCAGACTACTTCATGTTACCCATTAAAATCTTTCGCAGTGATATTTTTCCATCCCCTCGCTGGCCTAAACTCCTGGAAGGCTTATGGACCTGATGGGGTTCCTTATGTTGTTCTCCGAAATTGTGCCTCCGTGCTTGCACCTTGCCTAGTCAAACTCTTTGAACTCTGTCTATCAACATCTATCTTTTCTTCTTGCTGAAAGTTTGCCTACATTCAGCCTGTTCCTAAAAAAGGCAACATTTCTAATCCCTCAAACTACCGTCCTATTGCTTTAATTTCCTGCCTATCTATAATTTTTTAATTTATCCTCAACAGGATGATTCTTAAACACTCCTCATTTCATAACCTTCTATCTGATCGCCAGTATGGGTTGCGTCAGGGCCGTTCCGCTGGTGAACTTCTGATTTTCCTTACTGAGTCTTGGTCATCCTCTGGTGAAATTTTTGCTGTTGCCTAAGGCATATCAAAAACTTTTAACAGAGTCTGGCACAAAGCTTTGATTTCTAAACTAGCCTACTACGGCTTGTATCTTTCTCTCTGTAACTTCATCTCAAGTTTCCTTTCTGATCATTCTTTTGCTGCAGTGTTAGACGATCACCGTTCTTCTAAATCTATTAACAGATTTCTGTGAAGTTAGAAAGTTAGGTCTCCGCCAGTTTTTCTCGCCCTTCCAGCTGCTAACTCTGTACAGGGACCTTATCTGTCCATGTATGAAGTATGCTTCACATGTATGGGGGCATTCCATTCATACCACTTTTTTTTAGACAGGGTGGAATCAAAAGCTTTTCGTCTTATCAACTCCTCTCCTCAAATTGACTGTCTTCAGCCTCTCCTTCATCGCCGCAATGTTGCATTTCTATTTTCTACCACAATTTTCATGCTAACTGCTCTTCTGATCCTGCTAACTTCATGCCTCCCCTCCTCCCGCGGCCTCGCTGCACAAGACTCTTCTTTCTCTCACCCCTATTCCGTCTACCTCTCTAATGCAAGAGTTAACCAGTATTGTCAATCATTCATCCCTTTCTCTGGTAAACTCTGGAACTCCCTGCCTGCTTCTATATTTCCTCCTTCCTATGATTTGAACCCTTTCAAGAGAGAGGTTTCAAGACAATTATCCTGTAATCTCTCATTACCGCTTTCGACTCTGTTAGGGGATTGGCACCTCAGTGGGCCTTTTTTTGTTATTATATTTTTGTTGCTCTTGGCCGGTGCCCCTCCTACATGAAAAAAAAAAAACACTTAAAACCTTTTGTTTCACTCTATATTACTTTTTAATTGTTTTATTTTTTTTACTGATTTACATATAAATATGAGGAATAAACAAAAAATAAATAAAACTAAAAACAATAAAACCTCTCACCCCAAAAAAACAACAACAAAAGAAAAAAAAACAATAAACCCCCCCAGAAAAAAAGTTTTTTTTTCCAACCCTGGCTTAAGTAGATAAGATAGAGGAAGATATCATGTATGTGTTGATATAGAAAAACAAGGGTACAGAGAGAGAGAGAGAGAGAGAGAGAGAGAGAGAGAGAGAGAGAGAGAGAGAGAGAGAGAGAGAGAGAGAGAGAGAGAGAGAGAGAGAGAGAGAGAGAGAGAGAGAGAGAGAGAGAGAGAGAGAGAGAGAGAGAGAGAGAGAGAGAGAGAATTTAATCTACGTTAAGTGAGAGAATATGAACACACTAACACAATTCTTCATTCCTCTCACCTTCTTTTCTAAGGATTATATTATGAAAAGCCTCTGCGCCGCACTTCCATTACATTCATAAGACTTTCTAGATGCACGGGGTTTTTAAGGGTGTTATTTTTTTACGTTTCTAGTGACAGATTAACAAGATATTTACATTATCAACAAGAGAACCAGGCTAATAACCTTTGTGGCCTTTGAAAAACAGTCATCGTGCGAGAGCAAAGTGTTTCAAGGTACGGGCCTTTATCCTACAAAAGTCATTTTCTCTCCCCGTAAGTTACCGTTCCCTACAGTCACTCCCACTCTCCTATCTCGAGTCATGCTCACCTGAGCGTCACCCCCACCAGACGCCGCTCGTCCCAACAGGTAACTGAGGCTTACGGACGGAGTGTGGACAGCGTCGTGATGGTGCTCGCGTATCTAGGGAACGATGTGAGAAAGAGAGAGAGAGAGAGAGAGAGAGAGAGAGAGAGAGAGAGAGAGAGAGAGAGAGAGAGAGAGAGAGAGAGAGAGAGAGAGAGAGAGAGAGAGAGAGAGAGAGAGAGAGAGAGAGAGAGAGAGAGAGAGAGAGAGAGAGAGAGAGAGAGAGAGAGAGAGAGAGAGAGAGAGAGAGAGGGGGAAGGGGGAAGGGATGTAAATGAAGAGAATATAATGGAATAATTCGGTCTATTAATGAGGTTAAGTTTCCACGCACTGGAGGTTGGGAGAAAGGAGGAAGGAGGTAGAAATGAAAGAGGAAGGGAGGGAGGGAGGGAGGATAGAAGGAGGTAGAAAGAAGGGAGCGAGGGGGGGAGGATGGAAAAAGAAGTAAAGAGAAGGTAGGGAAGGAGGGAGGAGGGAGGAAGGAGGAAGGATGTAGAAAGGAGGTTAAAAGGAAAAGTAAAGGAAGATGGAACAGAAGGTAAAAAAGGAGGGAGGGAGGAAAGGAAGCAGAAAGGAAGGAGGGAGGAAGGAAGGTGGAGGAAAAATGAAAAAGGTCACTTAGAAAATTCTAAAACCACAGCTGAAAAAAAAAAAAAATAAAATAAATAAATAAATAAATAAATAAATAAATAAATATATATATATATATATATATATATATATATATATATATATATATATATATATATATATATATATATATATATATATATATATATATATATATATATATATATATATATGCTATGTAAATAAAAAAGGAGGAGGCAGTAGACACCTGCCGAAACGATAATTACTCCCAGTGAGGTCCAAAGCACTGTTCAGGGGGTGCTGTGAACTTATCATTAAACGCAGCTGTGACCTCACTGAACGTTTCCCTTTGTGTCTCACAACACAAGGGGGCAGTCACAGCCTGCCCTCTAAAGACAACTCTCTTCCTCCACATAAAACTACAAGCACCTAATAACACACACACCCTTCACTCAAAGCATTTTTAAAATCATCATGGCGACTCTTACACCAGCCTCGGAGTCCCCATCTGGGGAGGGGACTATAAATGTCCCCAGGTCGGACTGCCTTTCTGTCGACGACCCTAAGTGTCTTGACACCCCCATCAACTTTTTCTTCATTAACTTCTGCAACATTCGCGGTCTAAGATCTAATTTTCAATCTGTAGAACACCATCTCTCCTCTTCTAAACCTCATCTTCTTTTCCTCACTGAAACTCAGATGTCTGAGGCAACTGACAGTAGCCCCTTTTCTGTTCCCTCCTACTTTCTCTATCCTCATTTTCGATCCAAAGCTGGATGCTGCGTTTATGTGCGCAATGACTTAACCTGCTCTCGTGCCCACGCTCTTGAATCTTCCGAGTTTTCCACCATCTGGCTACGACTACAGAGTCACTCTCAAACTATATTTATCTGTGCTGTATACCTCTCACCTAACTCCTCTGACTATAAGAAATTCTTTGACTACTTAACTTCCAAAGTGGAGCACATTCCGACTAACTTCCCTTTTGCAGCGATCTCCATTCTTGGAGACTTCAATGTTCACCACTAGCTTTGGCTTTCCTCTCCCTTCACTGACCATCCTGGTGAACTAGCCTACAACTTTGCTATCCTCCACGACCTAGAGCAATTGGTGCAACACCCTACTCGTATTCCTGACCGTCTTGGAGATACGCCCAACATTCTTGACCTTTTCCTGACCTCTAATCCTTCTGCTTATGCTGTCACCCTTTCTTCTCCGTTGGGCTCCTTCGATCACAATCTCATATCTGTATCTTGTCCTATCGCTCCAATCCCTCCTCAGGATCCCCCTAAGCGAAGGTGCCTCTGACGTTTTGCCTCTGCTAGTTGGGGGGACCTGAGGAGGTATTTTGCTGATTTTCCTTGGAATGACTACTGCTTCCGTGTCAGAGACCCGTCTTTGTGTGCTGAGCGCATAACAGAGGTGATAGTGTCTGGCATGGAAGCATACATTCCTCACTCTTTTTCTCGTCCTAAACCTTCTAAACCTTGGTTTAACACAGCTTGTTCTCGTGCTATACATGATAGAGAGGTGGCCCACAAAAGGTACTTAATCCTTCCATCACCAGAATCTCATGCACTTTATATTTCTGCCTGGAACCATGTCAAGTCTGTTCTCCAACTAGCCAAAAACTCCTTCATTAACAGAAAGTGTCAAAACCTTTCAAGATCTAACTCCCCCCGTGACTTCTGGCATCTAGCCAAAAATATCTCCAATAACTTTGCTTCTTCTTCTTTCCCTCCTCTATTTCAATCAGATGGTTGAATGGTTGCTATCACATCTATTTCTAAAGCTGAACGCTTTGCTCAAATTTTGCTAAAACTCTACCTTGGACGATTCTGGGCTTGTTGCTCCCTCTGCTCCACCCTCTGACTACATCATGTCACCTATTAAAATTCTTCGCAATGATGTTTTCCATGCCCTCGCTGGCCTAAACCCTCCGAAGGCTTATGGACCTGATGGGGGTCCCTCCTATTGTTCTCCGAAACTGTGCCTCCGTACTTGCACCTTGCCTAGTCAAACTCTTTCAGCTCTGTCTGTCAACATCTACCTTTCTTTCTTGCTGGAAGTTTGCCTACAATCAACCTGTTCCTAAAAAGGGTGACCGTTCTAATTCCTCAAACTACCGTCCTATTGCTTTAATTTCCTGCCTATCTAAAGTTTTTTAATCTATCCTCAACAGGAAGATTCTTAAACATCTATCACTTCACAACCTTCTATCTGATCGCCAGTACGGGTTCCGTCAAGGCCGCTCTACTGGTGATCTTCTGGCTTTCCTTACTGAGTCTTGGTCATCCTCTTTTAGATTTTGGTGAAACTTTTGCTGTTGCCTTGGAAATATCAAAAGCTTTTGATAGAGTCTGGCACAAAGCTTTGATTTCCAAACTACCCTCCTACGGCTTCTATCCTTCTCTCTGTAACTTCATCTCTAGTTTCCTTTCTGACCGTTCTATTGCTGCTGTGGTAGACGGTCACTGTTCTTCTCCTAAATCTATTAACAGTGGTGTTCCTCAGGGTTCTGTCCTGTCACCCACTCTCTTCTTATTATTCATTAATGATCTTCTAAACCAAACTTCTTGTCCTATCCACTCCTACGCTGATGATACCACCCTGCACTTTTCCACATCTTTTCATAGAAGTCCAACCCTTCAGGAGGTAAACATTTCACGCAGGGAAGCCACAGAACGCTTGATTTCTGATCTTTCTAAAATTTCTGATTGGGGTAGAACAAACTTGGTATTGTTCAATGCCTCAAAAACTCAATTCCTCCATCTATCAACTCGACACAACCTTCCAGACAACTATCCCCTCTTCTTCAATGACATTCAACTGTCCCCGTCTTCTACACTGAACATCCTTGGTATGTCCTTTATTTATAATCTGAACTGGAAACTTCACATCTCATCTCTAGCTAAAACAGCTTCTATGAAGTTAGGCGTTCTGAGACGTCTCCGCCAGTTTTTCTCACCCCTCCAGCTGCTAACTCTGTACAAGGGCCTTATCCGTCCATGTATGGAGTATGCTTCACATGTCTGGGGGAGTTCGACTCATACTGCTCTTCTAGACAGGGTGGAATCAAATGCTTTTCGTTTCATCAACTCCTCTCCTCTAACTGACTGTCTTCAGCCTCTCTCTCATCGCCGCAATGTTGCATCTCTAGCTGTCTTCTACCGCTATTTTCATGCTAACTGCTCTTCTGATCTCGCTAACTGCATGCCTCCCCTCCTCCCGCGGCCTCGCTGCACAGTACTTTCTTCTTTCTCTCACCCCTATTCTGTTCATCTCTCTAACGCAAGAGTTAACCAGCATTCTCAATCATTCATCCCTTTCTCTGGTAAACTCTGGAACTCTGGAACTGCCTGCTTCTGTATTTCCACCTTCCTATGACTTGAATTCCTTCAAGAGGGAGGTTTCAAGACACTTATTCATCAATTTTTGACTACTGCCTTGACCCTTTTATGGGACTGGCATTTCAATGGGCATTTTTTTTTATTGGATATTTGTTGCCCTTGGCCAGTGTCCTTCCTACATAAAAAAAAAAGCGGGTATCGCTTCACTTCCAAACACATTCACCCTTTTTCTAAGGCTAAATATCGTTAGTATAGTTCAAGTCATTTAATTTCCCTCTTTGCATAAAGGTAGACATAAAATCTAGAGCAATGATTCTTCAACTGTACACCGTCACTATCCTCAAGCAGCGTCTCGTTATTTCTTCCTAAATCAGTGTATGTACTATACTCATTAACATAACCATTTTTCCATTGAAGATGTACAAATTGTAAATAGACTATATAACTAGTAATACCAAGAAGTATGGGGGAAGAAAGATGCTGGAGATGGTTCTAACCGGTAGGATAAAAAGAGGAAGATCGAAGAGGTTTATGAATGCAGTAAATGACGTGTTTGTGATGGGTGTGAGTGAAAAAGTCTTAGGAGAAGGTTTATTGATGCAATAAAAAAAAGAAGCGTTTGTTATGTGTGTGACTGAGGAAGGCACAGAGAACTGCTGTGGCGACCCCTGACGGATGCAGCAAAGAGCAAAAGAAAAGAAGGAAGATAATAATAATGGAGAAAGAGACTTAAAAAAGGTTGAAATATCGCCGAACGCAAGGTTATATATTGAGTGCTCCTTCGACGAGTCAAATTTGAGAACCACTGATCGAGAGGGATAATAATTAACTATTTTTATCTATATCCCAGAATATTCTCAAAGTCTTCCTCACGTTGCTATCGTAGAAAAAGAGAAATGATAATAAAAATGTTGCTCGAATTGCTCTATTTTTCTATCTGCTAGAGAAGCGATCCGTCCGGCTGCAAACTTAAGAAGCTTTAAAATGCCAGAGCAAACATTACTGGACAGAAAGAAGAAAATTGGTATAGTTTGCCCTTACAGTTTCCTCTTCTGTTTCCATTTCCTTTGATTTTTCTCTTTTTTTCAGCTTATTTTCCTCCTCCTCCTCCTCCTCCTCCTCCTCCTCCTCCTCCTCTTCCTCCTCCTCCTCCTCCATTTCTTTCTCCTCCTTCTCCTCCTCCTCTTCTCCCTGCAATCAGGAGAAAATAATGAACCTTTCCCGGATGATAAGTTGCTGTGGATTCGCAACATCTGGCTGCTGCTAATCACTGTTTGGAAGTGAAGACAAAACAACAGGACTGGATAACCTTTCCTTCTCTCTCTCTCTCTCTCTCTCTCTCTCTCTCTCTCTCTCTCTCTCTCTCTCTCTCTCTCTCTCTCTCTCTCTCTCTCTCTCAAACACACATACACACACACATTTCTACTCCATCTTGTCATATCCGCATCATTTTATCTCGATTTTTCTTACAACTATTTCTTCCTCTAACTCATTTCCCTTCCAACCTCTCTCTGTCTTCTGCTTCATCCCTTCGGTCATTCCCCTCAGGACACACGGGAGTCAGATGCGAACAAAGAGTAAAAAAAGCAAGATTTGTAACACCTAATGATAATAAAGGGCGCTATCAACATGGGCAATTAAGTTGTTACACTCACCCAAAGGAAACAGGGAGCGGTAATGAGATAAACGGCGGTAAACTGATATGCTGCATGAATGTCTGTCCCTGTGCAAGGTCGTGTGGCATCCGGTGTTTACACAGGAATGGAAACTGCCTTACTGCTTTACTGAGAATTGGTGATGCTTCTTGATCCGCCAGTCTTTGGAACGGGAGTGATAAGGGAAGTGATTTTTTTTTGTTCTTTCTCGCTTTTAGTGTTAGGAAAAGTGGTCAAGGGAAAATTGATCTGAAAAAAGAAAAAAAAAAGGAAAAAGTGCTCTAAATAGCGTGGTGATGCTTTTTCATTTTCTTTGTTTTCTTTTTTTTCTTTTTTTTCTATATGTATTAGGTAGTAGAGTTGTTAAAGGAAAACATGGCAAAAAAAAAAATTCGCTCTTAATATCATGTTAGTGTCCTTTTCTTTTTCTTGATGTATTAATGAAAGCAGGTCGAGAAAAAGAAAAGGGAGAAGAGAAAAAAATCCGCTCTTATTACCGAGGTGATGTTTTTCTTTTCCTTAATGTGATAGGAAGAGCAATCAAAGGGAAACATGGCTAGAAACGAAGAAAAGAAAGATAAAAAGTTCTTAATTTCTTAGCGATGTTTTTCTTTCTTTTTCTTTGTGTATTACATAAGAACATAAGAAATAAGGGAAGCTGCAAGAAGCGACCAGGCTTACACGTGGCAGTCCCTGTATGAAACACACCTACCTATTTCCATCTGCTATCCCCATCCATAAACTTGTCTAATCTTCTCTTAAAGCTCTCTAGTGTCCTAGCACTAACTACATGATTACTGAGTCCGTTCCACTCATCTACCACTCTATTTGAGAACCAATTTTTTCCTATCTCCTTCCTAAACCTAAATTTTTCAAGCTTGAACCCGTTATTTCTTGTTCTACCCTGGTTGCTGATCCTAAGAATTTTGCTTACATCTCCCTTGTTATAACCCTTATACCACTTAAAGACTTCTATCAGGTCCCCTCTTAACCTACGTCTCTCTAGAGAATGTAAATTTAACTGCTTCAACCTCGCTTCGTAAGGAATACTCCTCATCCCCTGTATCCTTTTAGTCATTCTCCTCTGTACTGATTCTAATAGACCTATATCTTTCCTGTAATGTGGGGACCAGAACTGCACAGCGTAGTCTAGATGAGGTCTGACCAGCGCCAAGTATAACTTTAATATTACTTCCGGCCTTCTACTTTTAACACTCCTAAAAATGAATCCTAGTACCCTATTTGCCTTGTTTCTGGCTTCTATGCATTGTTTCCCTAGACGGAGTTCAGAGCTAACTATAACTCCTAAATCTTTCTCGTACCCTGTACCTACCAGAGTTTGGGTGTTTAATGTGTACCTATTGTGTGGGTTTCCTCTACCTACGCTAAGCACTTTGCATTTATTGATATTAAATTGCATTTGCCATCTATCCGTCCATTCATTCATTCTATCTAAGTCTGTCTGCAAGGCGATGGCATCCGCTTCTGACCTAATTAATCTACCTATCTTTGTGTCATCCGCAAATTTACTAACATCGCTACTAATTCCACTATCCAAGTCATTGATATATATTAGAAATAATAATGGCCCTAATACTGATCCCTGTGGCACCCCACTAATGACATGACCCCACTCGGATTTCGAGCCGTTTATTAGCACTCTCTGTCGCCTGTTACCAAGCCATGACCCTATCCAACCTAACACCTTCCCATCTATCCCGTGCGCCCTAACCTTTCTCAGGAGCCTTTGATGGGGCACCTTGTCGAATGCTTTACTAAAGTCCAGATATAAGATATCATAACTATCACCATTATCTACTGCCTCGTACACCTTACTGTAAAAACTTAACAAGTTTGTCAGGCAAGACTTCCCCTTCGTGAAGCCATGCTGTGACTGATTTATCAAGTTATGTTTGTCTAAATGTTCCCTAATGTTCCTGGCTATTATTGACTCTAACATTTTACCTACAACTGAAGTTAAGTATTAGGGAGAGCGGTGAAGGCAAGACATGTCAAGGAGAGAGAGAAAAGAAATAATCCGCTCTGAATGCCGTTCTTTAGAAGACTCATGAGTAGAAAAACAGAAATAAAGTTCTGTTTATTGGCGGTGTATTGGTTATCGCAAGGACGTGGTGGAGATGGCAACATTTGGCAGTATGTTGGATAAACGTACTTTATTATTACCTATTAGCAGTGAAATATAATCCTGTTGTTCGGGTGTCTCAAGTTAATGAATCATCATTACTTACTCATATAATGGATTAAACATAATGAATCGTGGGAGACACTGCACGCCACGCCTACAAAATGACTGACATGAAATGATGAAAAAATATATATAATCTGGTCGTTGCATTATCTTAACTTAATCTTGGAGACACTACACGCCATGCCTACGAAATAAATTATATAAATTGACAAAAAAAAAAAACTGCGAATGGATGCGTCACGTAAGCACAATAATCATCCAACGAAGAAAAAAACATTCGTAAATGTTTTCGATTCCAGTAAAAGAAACACGTGACTGTGGACGTATTTCAAACTTTCCTGAGTCGGACGATCGGAAGGACAGCTCCTTTGTATTATTTTCTCCCCACTCTTTCCCCCTCTCTGGAAAAAGAAAGTGTTAGGAGAGTACACAGGGAAGGGGAGTACAGAGGGCCTGAGGGGAGGAGTGTGCGGCGGGGCAGGGGAAGGCGTGTATGAGTGAACAGGGAAGATGACGAAGGAAACTGTGAGCAAGGAAAGGCTGGGGAGCTAAGACACAGCAGTCATGAAATGAAAGCTGAAAACTTACGGGAGAAAGAAACACACTAAGAATGTTTACAAGGATATTTTCACGCTGGGCTGATGTCACCAGAGTAACATCCTCTCTTACTCTCACTTGTCTTCCTCTCCCTCTCTCCCTCAGCCTCGACACAGTTCACCTCCTCCACCCCACCGTCCCCCCAAAAGGATAGTGTTTTATGGGACTAACGCACGCTACCTCCTTCCCTTCCTGTCCTTTCCGTGCCGTCCCCTCAACACTCTTCCTCATGCCTAGTTTCTGTTTTTCACTTTTTTTCTTTGTCTTACTCCCTGTTCCCCTTCGCGCTCTTAGTTACACGTCATCTCTCTTCTCTCTTCCTTCTATTCTTCTCCTTTCCTTCATGTCTATCTTTTGTTATGTTTGCTATTCTTTCTTATCCTTACTCTCTGCTTCTATTTCATCCTCCCTTCATTTCTCTTCTATCTTCCTCTTATTCTCCATTCTTCCTTTAACACCTTTCCTCATGTCTAGCTTCTGTTATTCACTTTCCCATCTTTTCCTTACGCAATGTTTCTTCACCCCCCTCCCCCCATCTCTCTCTCTCTCTCTCTCTCTCTCTCTCTCTCTCTCTCTCTCTCTCTCTCTCTCTCTCTCTCTCTCTCTCTCTCTTCTAGTTACTCTTCACCTCTCTGCTCTCTTTCTCCTATTTTCATCATTATTTCCTATTAATTCCTCTCCTCGTATCGTATATCTTTTATTTTTCTCTTCTCTTTTTCTCATACACTACTTACTCCTTGTTTCTATTCTAGTTACATTTTAAAACCTCCTTTTCCTTCTTTTTTCCTCCTTCTCTTCCCTTACCACCCTCTTAAGTGTCGCCTATCTTCTGTTATTCACTTTTCCTTCTTGTCTTCACTCCTTGTTTCAATTCCTCTCTTCTCGTCACACTCCGCCTCCCTGCTCTCTCCCTCCCTATCCTCCCTATCTTCCATCCCTCCCCATGCCCCGCCGCCGTCGCAGGGTCTCTAGGGTGACCTGAACAAACACTTCACAACGCCGTGAAATATTGACCGCCTGTCCTCCAAGACCAACAGTTTTTATCCCACGTGTCAGTCCTCTGCCTCGTGCTCCTGTAATAATGTTTCACTCTCTCCTGACACTGTTAATGTTGTTGCAAAGTTCCCTCCAGCGTTTTCTTCTCTCTTCACCTATATTCTCTTTGTCTCTGTTGCGGTTTGTTTGTCTTTCTGTTCCTGTTTGTTTGTTTGTCTGTTTGTCTGTCTTTCTGTCTGTCTGTTTGTTTATTTGTGTTTGCTCTCTCTCTCTCTCTCTCTCTCTCTCTCTCTCTCTCTCTCTCTCTCTCTCTCTCTCTCTCTCTCTCTCTCTCTCTCTCTCTCAACAACGACGACGACTACGACAAATAACAGCAACCGATTACCACCACCGCCACCATCACCACCACCGTTACTACTACTACTACTACTACTGCTACTACTACTACTACTACTACAACCACTGCTATATTACTACCACCACCACCACCACCACCAACAACAACAACAACAACAACAACACCATCACGTACAGTACAACGCCAGTTTCATTATTAGTGTGTGATAAGAAGTGCGTCATGAACGTTCCACCCTAGACACACAGTCACACACAGCAGGTCAACGGCCGCACCCACGCTTACGTAGAGGAGAAATCGACAGCTACACACACTCTCGTGACACCGCCCCCGACGTCACGGAACTCCGCTGCCACACCGCTGCGTCACGCCCCACCTGAGTTTGAGTCTCTCGTCAGTGACTCTCCGCCATTGTTGTCTTGATTAAAGTACCTCGTCATCATATGTATCTTGCCTTATTAAGGTGTTGTTTTGAGTCTGATATTAATGGTTAATCCTTGTCAGCTTGGTCTGTATATTTTTTTTTTCTTGGTTAATTTTTTTCATTTTTTTTCATTTTATTTTCTTATTCTTCTTCCTCTTTTTCTTTTTTCTTCTTTTCTTCACCCTTTTTTCTATTTTCTTCTTTCTTGTTCTTGTTCTTGTTCTTATTCTTTTATTAATCTTTTTCTTTCTTTCCTTCTTTCTTTCTTTCTTTCTTTCTTTCTTTCTTTCTTTCTTTTGTTGTTGTTGTTGTTGTTGTTGTTGTTAATCGTTTTCCTACTCCTTTTTCTTTTTTCTCCTTTTTAATGGAAGATTTTCTCTGGCCTACGGCACCAAAAAAGTTATGTATAAAAATACGCTGCTTATGTTATTTAGCTTTGAGTATTTATTTACTTTTTGTGTCTAGAAGTCTGTCCCAAGTTTTCTACATCCGTCTTCCTCTCGCTCTTCTTCCTACTTTCTTCCCAATAATATGTATACGTCCTATTTTTCTTTTCACAACATGTCCCAGAAATCTTACGTGTCTCCCCCTGTATATTGAATAAGTCATCTTGTGGTGTTCGTCAGCTCTAAAACTTGTCAACACAGACGCGTTTAATGTTTTAACCAGCTTATCCTTTGAACTTTTTAATAAGTGGTGTACCTCCATGCTTTAGACTGTAAGCCAAGTCATCATGTTATAATCAAATTTTATAACTTTCTTGGCAAAATAAACCATTTGATTACTGTTATTATTATTATTATTATTATTATTATTATTATTATTATTATTATTATTATTATATTATTATTATTGTTGTTGTTGTTGTTGTTGTTGTTGTTATTTGTAATGTCCCAAAAACCGACTTGAATATATATATATATATATATATATATATATATATATATATATATATATATATATATATATATATATATATATATATATATATATATATATATATTGAATAAGTACTCTTATGGTGTTTAACACTTGTAAAACCTATCACAGACGAGTTTAGTGTGGAACGGTGCCCCTGAGGCAGAACGCCAACGACCACAAGAGGTAAAGCGAGAGTTAATAGTAAAAAGCCGGTAGTTCGCGGCGGTTCCCACACAACTTCCTGGTGTGAGTAACGCTTTCTCAGGTCCCTTCCCGACTTTTACCGGAAGCTCCAGAGTTAAGCAGGGACTTTACTCGCTAATCATTCCTCATCGGTGTTGCTTCATCATGGAGTGGATCGCACTCGAAAGAAAAGTGGGCATGGACGAGGTACAGTGTGCGTTGAACAGATAATAGAAGAACATTTGGAGTAACAAAATGTCAAACTACAATGAGATGCAAATATGAAGAAACCTCAAGTGAGGCAGGCTGGGGACTTTCCTTTCCGGTACCATTGTTATTTCAACCCCAGCCAGGCCTACAATACTTCATATACTGTTTTTTTAGGCTTTGAAATAATCCTAAAATGTTTTGTACATGGTAAAACAAAAACAACACTATATAATGCAAATATATTGAATATTAGGAGAGTAACAATGTTATATGTATAGGCATGAATACAGAACACGTGACAACAGTGTTGTCATGTCTGTGGGCAAGACCGCCGGGTAACCCTCGTATGGAATAAAGTGATAATGTTGTCGGGTAGGGAATTCAGCACCTACCCCAAACAAAGTACCCTCATATTTGCATCCCACCGTGACAAGGAGAGGGAGGACAGGCAAAGTACTAGATGGCATCATGATTTCATAGGATGGCTTAGTATTAAGTCTTTCAAGAGGGAGGTTTCAAAACACTTCACAATGCATTTTGGATTTGTTTCTGAACTGTTTTCCTTAGGGGCTGTTACTTTTAGTGGGCCTAATTATATATATATATATATATATATATATATATATATATATATATATATATATATATATATATATATATATATATATATATATATATATATATATATATATATATATATATATATATATATATATATATATATATATATATAATTCTCTCTTACACGTTTCATTAAATGTGATCGCTAGGTCAGCATTTAATATTTTCTTTAAGATATTTTCTTTATATCTAACAAGAGTCTTATTCTCTTGAAATTTGATTGATGACTTCGCCGTAGCTTTTCATGCTTGCTATATCGCGATTTCGGGTTCCTTAATCCTTCCTCAGTAGTTGTGGAATGACTGGACAGCTACTGAAGCAGCGCATTTATCTCTTTACTTATTTATCTATTGATTGATTGATTCATTCATTCATTTACATACCAATGTATATATTTATCAATGTGTACTCTAGAAGAACACACCGAAACGTAAAACAGAAGAAGGAGGAAGATGAAGAAGAAAGGGACGGGGAGGGGTAGGAGGAAGAGGAGGAGGAACAAAAGGATAAGGAGGATGAAAAACATCACTGAAAACTAACCAGTAGTCCTTGAATTCATCCAGATTCCAATGCGCTGAGAGACAGACGCAGGACATGGCAAGGTTCACATACGACAAGAAGCGACGTGTGATTGCCGTCACTGGATAAAGACTACGGCATGTGTTTCAGTGTTTCAGTGGAACTACGGACTATGGCATGTGTTTCAGTGGAAAAGGGTATTATTCGATGCCATCAGCACAGTGGTGGGCGGGCTGACGCCACTCAGCGCGGCCACCACTAAAACGTCTTGAGCGTCTCGTGGTGAAACTCAGGACTCAGGAATTAGGGTTTACATTTCCACAAAATTAAAAAGAAAAATTCCAAGTTTTTTTTTTTCTACTTTTTCCACACACACACACACACACTCTCTCTCTCTCTCTCTCTCTCTCTCTCTCTCTCTCTCTCTCTCTCTCTCTCTCTCTCTCTCTCTCTCTCTCTCACTTTTACCTATTCATCTTTTTTTTTTTTTGTAAGAGGGCTTCTGGCTAATGGCTACAAAAGCAGAAAAAATGGCTATCTGAAGGTGTCATCCCTAGTAGTAATATAATAGTAAAGCTACAAGGACATATATATATATATATATATATATATATATATATATATATATATATATATATATATATATATATATATATATATATATATATATATATATATATATATTATCAGCGTAGGAGTGGACTACTACTACTACTACTACTACTACTACTATTCCCCTTTCCTAACACACACACACACACACACACACACACACACACGGAAAATATTCCAGTGACGGATTTCAGGACAGGAGCAGCATAGTAATAAACCAGTCAGGAATAGCACAGCCTTGGACACATTAATAAGTCTGGTGGACGTCAGGAGCCGGTACTGGGTGACTCGGAGGAGGAGAAGCGAGAAGGGACAAAGAGGACGGAGAAAGGGCGAGGAGAAGCGAGGAGCAGCGATGGGGAAGGAGAGACGATGGGGAGGGAGGAGGGACAAGGAGGAACGAAGAGGCTGGGAAGATTTAACGACAGGAAAATATTTGTAGTAACAACATTATCTTTATATCTTTGTTCTGATGAACATCCTTGAGTTGTCAATTTAATAATATTAACAATAGAACGGGATGAGGGAAATTATATCAAACTGGAACATCTATCTGTCTAAATTCTAGGCCGGCAATCCTATGCGGGGTGGCTCAGACAAAGCCCTACACATTCACGCGCATTATTCACACTTTTAGCCCCGTCTGTCCCTGGTGGAAGGAATAGGCTCATGGCTCATCGTAGTACACCTAGGAGCTTAGGCATAGTACAGCTGGCCACATACGTCCATAACAAGGGCTGATAGTATATATTGGTTTTCCACCTTTCCCTATTCCACCTATTCCCCATCCCGTACCTACTCATGATTAGAAAAATAAGAAGCTGAATAGTTAAATTAAAGAAAAAATCAAGTAAGAAACACACACACACACACACACACACACACACACACACACACACACACACACACACACACACACACACACACACACATACACACACAGACAGAAGATAATACAGCAATCCCTGCTCTCTTCTACTTCCTAATAAGTCAGTATGTCGATGACACTCCCAACAAATTTCCTGGAATAATATTGCCGGCGGATCTTTCCTTACTTCCATCCCAAAGCGTGAAAATTAGTCTTTTAGTCTTGAAATAGTCTTGAAAAGAATTCTTACGCACATATGCAAAGGAATACAAAACTTATACAGATCTCTTTAAAAGAATATTAGACAAATTTGTGGACGGAATGATAGGTAGAAATAGGTAGGTAGGTATGTTTCATACGGGGACTGCCACGTATAGCCTGATGACTTCTCCCAGCTTGCTTTATTTTCTTACGTTCTTCTTATGTTCTTAAGTGTTATTGTACGTTTCGTAGTTCTACAAAAATATAAATGACTTGGTAATCCATATAATATTCAGGAAAAGGATAATTCAGATGATATTATTCTTTTATAAGCTGGTCAAGCTAAATAAAAATAATGATAAATAAATAAAAAAGACAAAACATGAATATTATCACAGGATTTTTCTTGATAGTTTTTTTTTTTTTTTTGTCATCTCGTGTGCTGAGCTGCTTGATGGCCCTGTCACCTTCCTCTTAATTACATCATTTAGCTAGTCAGGAAGACGTGAAGCAAATTTTATCAAAGACTGTCCGTTAACACGCCATGTATTTTTTCAAGCGCCATCTACGAGTACTTCCTCCCCATCACTCCTCCTCCTCCTCCTCCTCCTCCTCCTCCTCCTCCTCCTCCTCCTCTTCCTTCTAAACATAATCCTAACCTTCCTCTTAATCCTGTTGTTATTGCTTTCCCTAATTCATCTAGTTTTCCTCCTAATCTTTCTAATTAACCTCTTCATTCTCCTAATCCTCCTTCTAAACCTCCCTTAATGATCTTAATCTTCCTCCTAATTCTTTTAATCCCTCTCCTAATCCTTTAATCCGAATATCCTAAGACATAATTTTCTTCTTAATTCTTATAATCTTCTGCTTAGTCTTTCTAATTATATCCCTAATCCTCATAATCTTCCGAATCTCCCAAATGCTCATATTCCTTCTCTTTATCTTTTTACTAATTCCCTCAGTCCTCCTGCTAAATCTCCTTGTGTTACTTATTTTTTTCTTACTTTCAACACTTGCCATTCACTCATCACTCATTCACCTCTATCTTCACTTTTCTTTCTTGCTTCTCCTTCCTTTTCAAGTCACATCTTCCCTCACAACATTAAGTAGATGGAACGCATTCACCGCAATTAACAAAACCAGTAAAAACACAATCAAACATCACATTACAAAGGATAAAGTGTAATGCTACAATAAATAATGAAAAAAGCACAATTTTTATCACATCTCTCCATTCTCCTCTGTTCCTACTCCTTGTCTTCTTCCTTCGTGCTTCTTGACTTGGTATGCGCAACAAACATCAAATGGCAGAAGCTTCACTAATTGGCTCTAATGTACCCCTAGAATGTTCTTTGCTTAGAGATGAGTGAAACGTTCATTAAGTTTCGCAAAGACAAGTGTGGATGTGCGTTGTTCTCTCTCTGTGTTGAAGTTATAAGGTGTAAATAAGAAATCTGTTAATGTCACAGTAAGCAGACCGTCGAAACTGAGTGAAGAAAATCTTAAAATGCGTCTTGACGAAATTATCTCTAAAATTATCTCTGTCATGAAGGATAATCTGCAGTAATTTGGCGAAACTTTAATAATTCCTCAGTAAATTGCTCAACTGGGCTATCGTTTAAGGAAGATTAATAGAGTTTGTGAAGGAAGAGTTTCTTTCTCACGCCGATGAAGAGCAGACTCGAGGCTAAGCAGTTTCAGATTTAGTATTCAAGATTGACGGTGGCAGACCTCATTCATATCTGCCAGGTCGTCAAGCCATCTCCCACACAGCGACCGTAGCACCGTTATGATTAAGTTATGAAAACCCTACTTGCTTCTATAATTCATCCTACCTTTGATTTTAACTGTTTCAAGAGGAAGGTTTCAAGACACTTATCCTCAAATTTTAGATGATCCTTTTGACTACACTCTTTGAGGACGAGCACTTTACAGTGGACTTTTTTTTTTATTTTTTATAGACGTTTTATTGCTTTAAAATAGAATCCACTCTTACATGAAAAAAAAAAAAATGTGGATAATCTTTTTTGACTACTCTCTTTGGAAGCTAGAATCCTTTCTTAAATAAAATAGAAAAAAATGACAATCTTTTCAATTATATTCTTTGGGGACTAGCACCTTCAGCGGGATTTTTTTGATAGTCTCTTCGTTGTCCTGGGCCGAAGTCCCCTAATACATAAAAAAAAAAAAAAAAAAAAAAAAAAAAAAAAAAATATATATATATATATATATATATATATATATATATATATATATATATATATATATATATATATATATATATATATATATATATATATATATATATATATATATATATATATAATGACATCAAACAGGTTTTGGCAAAACAACACTGGTGACACATAAACAGCCCTTCTATCCTCAGGAATTAAAGCCAAAGGTATAAGTTACGTTTAAGTTATTATTATTATTATTATTATTATTATTATTATCATTATTATTATTATTATTATTATTATTATCATTAATTTATTTATTTTATTTATCTATTTATCTTTTTTCGGGTTTAATGTTCGGTTTCCTTAGTCAGTCAAGGTTAGGACAATGCCTCCTAAAAAGGTCTCTGGATTTAGCATTTATGATTCATCACCCCGAGTGGATGACATTCCTACCCTCAGACCGTGGCCACGATAAGAACCTATACCCCTGAGGACCCTTCGACCCCCAAAGCGCGCGTGGCTCCACTGTACCACAGTTGTTTTAGCTGGAAATGAAATGTGAAATTTCCAGTTAAGATAATTAGTAAAGGATAGACCAAGGATGTTCAATGAAGATGGGGACAGTTGAGTGTCATTGAAGAAGAGGGGATAGTTATTTGGAAGGCTGTGTGAAGTTGATCGATGGAGGAACTGAATTTTTGAAGCAATGACCAATACAAAGTTAGTTCTGTACCAATCGGAAATTTTAGAGGGATCAGAAATCAGGGGTTATGTGGCTTCCTTGCTTAAGATGTTTAATTCCTGAAGGTTTGGAAATCTATGAAAAGACGTGGAAAAGTGCAGGGAGGTATCATCAGCGTAAGAGTGGATAGGACATGAAGTTTGGTTTAGAAAGTCATCGATGAATAATAGGAAGAGAGTGGGTGACAGGGCAGAACCCTAAGCAACACCACTGTTAATAGACTTAGGAGAACAGTGATCGTCTTCCACTGCATCAACAAAGTGGTCAGAAAGGAAACTTGAGATGAAGTTACAGAGAAAAGGATAGAAACTGTAGGAGTGTAGTTTGGAGATCAAAGCTCTGTGCCAGACTCTATCAAATGCTTTTGATATGTCTAAGGGAACAGCAAAAGTTTCGCCAAAATCCAAAAAAAAGATGACCAAAATTCAATAAGGAAAGCCAGAAAGATCACCAGTAGAGCGACCACGACAGAACCCATACTGGCGATCAGATATACGGTTGTGATGTGATATATTTGAGTCCTCCTGTTGAGGATAGATTCAAAACTTTATAGAGGCAGGAAATTAAAGCAATAGGACGATAGTTTGAGGGATTAGAGATGTCATCCTTTTTAGGAACAAGGTGAATGTATGAAAACTTGCAGGAAAGAAAAAGGAAAAGTAAATATAGATAGACAAAGTTGAAGAGTTTGAGTAGGCAAGGTGCAAGCACGGAGGTTCCGTTTTGGAGAACAATAGGAGGGATCCCATCATCTCCATAAGCCTTCCGAGGGTTTAGGCCAGCGAGGGCATTGAAAACATCACTGCGAAGGGTCTTAATGGTTAGCATGAAGCAGTCGGAGGGTGAAAAGAAAGAAATAGGTCCTGAATCATCCGAGGTAACGTTTTTTAACAAAGGGTTGAAGGAAGAGTTCAGCTTTAGAGATAAGATGGCAGTTGTGTCATTAGGTTCAAATATAGGAGAGAAAAATGAAGACGTAAGTTATTAGCTCTATTTTTGGCTACGTGCCAGAAATCACGAGGGGAGCTGGAACAAGAAAGATTTTAACACTTTCTATTGATAACGGAGTTTTTAGTTGGTTGCAGGACAGATTTGACATGATTCCGGGCAGAAATATAAAGCGCATGAGATTCAGGTGATGAAAGGCTCAAGTACCATTTGTAGGCCATCTCTTTATCCTGTATAGCACGAAAATATGCTGTGTTAAACCGAGGTTTAGAAGATTTAAAGCGAGAGAAATGGTGAGGAATGTACGCCTCCATGCCAGACATTATCACCTCTGTTGTGCGCTCAGCACACAGAGACAGGTCTCTGACACGGAAGTAGTAGTCATTCCAAGGAAAATCAGAATAATACCTCCTCAGGTCTCCCAAATTAGCAGAGGCAACACGACAGAGACATGTCTGCTTTAGAGGATCCAGAGGAGAGATTGGAGCGATAGGACAAGATACAGATATGAGGCTATGACTGGAGGACCCCCAACGGAGATGGAGTGACAGCATAAGCAGAATTAGAGGTTAGGAAAGGGTCAAGAATGTTGGGCGTATCTCCAAGACGGTAGGGTGTTGCACCAATTGCTCTAGGTCGTGGAGGATACTAATGTTAAAGGCTAGCTCAGTGAAGAGAGAGGAAAACCAAAGCTGGTGGTAAACAATGAAGTCTCCAAGAATGGAGATCTCCACGAAAGGGAAGAAAGTCAGAATGTGCTCCACCCTGGAAGTTAAGCAGTCGAAAAAAAAAAAATCATAGTCAGAGGTGTTAGGTGAAAGGTATACAGCACAGATAAATTTCATTTGAGAGTGAGTGTAGTCGTAGCCATATGGTGGAAAATTTGGAAGTTTCAAGAGCGTGGGCACGAGAGCAAGTTAGGTAGCTGCGGACATAGACGCAACATCCAGCTTTCAATTGAAAATGAGGAAAAAGAAAGTAGGAGGGAACAGAGAAGGGTTTTCTATCAGTTGCCTTAGACGCCTGCATTCCGGTGAGGAAAAAAGATGAGGTTTAGTAGAAGAGAGGTGGTGTTCCACGGATTAAAAATTAGATCTAATGTTACAGAAGTTAATAAAGAAAGTTGATGGGGTGTCAAGACATTAATGGTTAATACCAGAAGAAAAACAATCCGATATGGGGATACTTGTGGTCTCCTTCCCAGATGGGAAATAGGAGGCTGGTGTAGGAGTCGCCGTAATAAATTTTGAATTTTGAGAAAAGGGTGTGTGTGTGTCATTAGGTGCATGTAGTTTTTTTTTTTTTTATAAAGGAAGAAAATTGTTTTTAGTGGGCAGGTTATAACTGACCCCTTGTGTTGTGAGGTCTTAGCTGGGTCACTGAAAAGTTCACAGCACCTCCTAGTCCAGTACAAACCGATCCATTGCTTGAGACCTCACCGAGAATAATGATCGTTTCGGCAGGTGTTTACTGCCTGTTCTTTAATATAGTTTAAGACTATTCATAAAATTTCTATAATCTCATCTTTCATCAACGTTCATAGTGTTTTTTTGTCTTTTTCCTGCCGGTCCGTTGCTGGAGGAAGAAGTGAGTGGAGGTCGTTGGGCCTTTGTCGGAGTCTTGGTGTATCCCAACCTCTTCTCTTTCCCTCTCGTAGTTTAACAGATAACCAGTACTGGCGGCTTAACAGGCACCATCGTTAGAGGCCAACATGCCTGATGACTTTTTTTTCTTTTTTATGTAGGAGGGACACCGGCAAAGGCCAACAAAAAATGCAACAAAAAAAATCGAAAGCGTTAATCGAAAATACAGGATTAGTGTCTTGAAACCTCCCTCTTGAAAGAGTTCAAGTCATAGGAAGATATAAATACAGAAGCAGGCAGGGAATTCCAGAGTTTACCAAAGAAAGGGATGAGTGATTGAGAATACTGGTTAACTCTTGCATCAGAGAGGTGGACAGAATAGAGATGGAAGAAAGAAGAAAGTTATGTGCAGGGAGGCCGCGGGAGGAAAAGAGGCATGCAGTTAGCAAGATCAGAAGAGCAGTTAGCATGAAAATAGCGGTAGAAGATAGCAAGAGATGCAACATTGCTGCGATGAGAAAGAGGCTGAAGACAATCTGTTCGAGGAGATAAGACAAAAAGCTTTTGATTCCACCCTGTCTAAAAGAGCGGTATGATTGGAACACCCCCATACATGTGAAGCATGTATGGGGGGAAGAAAAATTAGTGGAGATGACTCAGAACACCTAATTTCACAGAAGCTGCTTTAGCTAGAGATGAGATGTGCAGTTTTCGCTCTAAATTATAAGTAAAGGACAGACCGAGGATGTTCAGTGTAGAAGAGGGGGACAGTTAAGTGTCACTGAAGAAGAGTGGATAGTTATTTGGAAGGTTGTGCCGAGTCGATAGATGGAGGAATTGAGTTTTTGAGGCATTGAACATTTAGAGTTTGCTCTGCCCTAATAAAAAAAAAAACTAGAGAGATCAGAAGTCAGGCATTCTGTGGCTTCCGTGCGTGAACTGTTTACTTCCTGATGGTTACATGTTGACGAAAAGACATGGAAAGTGCAAGGTGGTATCATCAGCGTAGGAGTGGATAGGACAAGAAGTTTGATTTAAAAGATCATTGCTGAATAATAGGAACAGAGTGGGTGACTGGACAGAACCCTCAGGAACAGCACTGTTAATAAATTTAAGAGACGAACAGTACTCGTCCACCACAGCAGCAAAAGAACGGTCAGAAAGGAAACTTGAGATGAAGTTATAGAGAGAGAAGGATAGAAGCCATAGAAGGGTAGTCTGGAAATCAAAGTTTTGTGCCAGACTCTATCAAAAGCTTTAGATATATCTAAGGCAACAGTAAAAGTTTCACCAAAATCTCTAAAAGAGGATCACCAAGACTCAATAAGGAAAGCCAGATGATGGAACCCATACTAGTGATCAGATAGAAGGTTGTGAAGTGATAGATGTTTAAGAATCTTCCTATTGAGGATAGATTGAAAAACACTATATAGGTAGAAAATTAAAGCAATAGAAAGGTAGTTTGAGGGATTAGAACGGTCACCCTTTTTTTACGTACAGGCTGAATGTAGGCAAATCTCCAGTAAGAGGGAAAGGTAGATTTTGATAGACAGAGTTGAAAGAGCTTAATGGAGGCACGGTTTCGGAGAACAATAGGAGGGTTTAGGCCAGCGAGGGCATGAAAAATATCATTGCGAAGAATTTTAATAGGTAGCATGAAGTAGTCAAAGGGTGGAGGAGAGGGAGGAAGAAACCCTGAATCATCCAAGGTAGAGTTTTTAGCAAAGGTTTGAGCGAAGAGTTCAGCTTTAGAAATAAATAAAATAGCAGTGGTGTCATTGGGTTAAAATAAAGGAGGGAAAGATGAAGAAGTTATTGGAGATGTTTTTAGCTAGGTGTCGTGAGTCACGATGGGAGATAGATCTTGAAAGATTTTGACACTTTCTATTAATGAAGGAGTTTTTGGGTAGTTGGAGAACAGACCTTACATGATTCCAGGAAGAAATATAAAGCGCATGAGATTCAGGTAATGGAAGGCTGAAGTACCTTTTGTGGGCCACCTCTCTGTCATAATATACGGTATGTGATAATTTTTGTTGCGATAGACCCGTAAAATAGCTTTGTCTCAATGGACTTTGCACATACCTTATCAAATTGATAATATTCATATTGTAATGTTTTAAGAAAAAAAAAATAGTCATATCAAACAACTAATCTTCCTACATGAGAACTTTAGTATTATGAGCATTCTTGAGAAAACTCCCATTCATCATTGTTCAA